>NC_056739.1:79208795-79508795 GCF_019279795.1 Protopterus annectens | reverse complement strand
CCAGCCTCTTCTTGCGATCTCAAGCATTTGTCATGGAAAACCTTGTATTTGGTCACCATTACTTCTGCCAGACATATTTCTGAGCTTCAAACTTTATGTATCAAGAGTCCATACTTGATTTTTCATAGAGATAGTGTCTCTGAAAACTAATCCATCTTTTCTGCCAAAAGTTATCTCTGAAATGTCCATTAATCAAACCATTGAATTTCCAGTTTTCTTTCCCAATCATTCAAACAGAGGAGAGTATTGCCTACATACCCTAGATATCCACAGGCAAATCCGTTTTTACTTAAACAGGACTTGGTCCTTTCGTAAATCTGACCAGTTATTTTTGGCCTTTTCTGGACCTAGATTAGGATTTGCTGTTGCTAAGGTCACATTAGCTAGATGGCTGAAGGACTGTGTGACCTTCATTTATACACAACGTAATATCTCGTTGCCTACTACCATGAAGGCTCATTCAACAAGGTCGGTGGCAACTTCTGCTGCTTTCCAGGCCAGAGCTTCTTTACATGTCATCTGTGCAGCTGCAACGCCTCATACCTTCATCAGTCATTACAAATTGGATTTGGAATCCAGGGGAAGAGCATCTTTCGGTTCTATGGTGCTCAGGAATGTCCTTCCATGAGAGCCTCCCAGGAATAGAGGTAGCTGGGGACTCTGTCCCATGTGTAAGGAATGAACGAGGATTAACAATATCAGATAAAGAAGTTATGTCTTACCATAACGTTCCATCTGTAATGTTGATCCTCGTTCAGTCATTATGACCCTCCCTCCTTCCCCCTCCTGTGGTTTCTAGTGGATCTCACCATCCAGTTCTCTTAGGTTATTTGATCAGAGGTAGCCTCTACCTTCTTTGACTTGCAAACTAAATCTGAGGTAACACGAAGAGGGGGATTGTGGGTAAGAGTTTAGCTCGAGAGTTTAAGTTGACGCGAGCCTGAAAAATGGCCGGCTTAGTTTTGAGGTCGGAACCGATACCCATACGTAATGACTGAACGAGGATCAACAATACAGATGGAATGTTATGGTAAGACATAACTTCTTTTTTTTCTTGTATTTTGCTGTCTTCCAAGTGTATACCAATAGAAGCATCTAGCCACTCAATAGTACTTCGCCGACCCAACTCTTTTCCATTAATGTATGCTCGATTTACAATGGGCACACTGTGGCTGTCCAAACAGTGTGCAGGTTTTTGAATGGCAGTGAGCTGTTACTGTATAATTGCTCTTTGCCTAACATCATTTCTTATCAGTCCAGTCATTAATATATTTAACAGTAGTTCTCCAAGTTATCCCAGTTGTTACAAATACAATAGTTCATCAGTAAGTCTATATTCACTACTAGTAATGGTAAGTAAATCATCCATCTTTTGACATGAGGAAGATATCAGGCATTATCTTTAAATGTATATAGCATTTAATACACCATACAAGATACTTGTGCTTTAAAAATCATTAATGGCATACTCATTTAAGGAATCCATTTTTAGATGCAAATGAGTAAAGAATTCTAAAAGAAAAGGATCATCAAAATCGGTTACCAAAGAATTCACAGATTGTAAATGAACTTTGAGAAAAATCATACAAACAATACACAGCTAAATATTAAATAAAGTGGAATAAAGTCATTGCTGTGACCTTACCAGTTGTGAAAGTCACACACAAGCTGGAATTCTGTTACAGTGCACAGTAGCTTCTTTTCGCTATGGCTCACAGCGGTACCTCTTTTCAACAGTAAAGATCAATAAATTGCAAACCAACACAAGATTGTTTCAGATAAGCTGTTGATTGTCCTCTCTTCAGTCTGTGTGAATTTATAGCCGAGTGAGAGCCTTCAAATGGCAAGAGTTTGCATGTCTAAAACCTATCCCTTTCTAACAACAAACAGTATAAATTAGAGGTAAAACAACAAAATAAATATCAAAGTGAATCTTCTTGTATACAAACTCTCTCTCTCTCTTCCAAGAAATAGGGAAAAACAGTGGTAAAAATAAAGTATAACTCAAAATAAATATTTTCTTACCAAGCAGCTATACAGTCCATCACACACCAACACGTGATTGCTTACATAATCTCTGGACTGCCCTGTGTGCAGTCTGCGTGAATTTGTAGCTGACATTGCTCTTTGGGATGGCTAGAGTTTGCCTGTCTAAAACCTATCCGTTTGTAATAACAAACATTGAAAATTAGAGGTACAACAACAATATATAAATCAAAGTAAATCTTGTTGCTACAAGCTATCCTTTATTTCCTACAGACAGTGAAAAACATTGGTAAAAATAAAATATAAATTGAAATAGATCTTCTAGGCAGCTGCATAGTCTGTCACAAACCAATAGAATTGTTTAGATAAGCTCTGGATTATTTTCATTGAAAATGAAATGGACAAATCCACTTCATTGAAAGCTCATTTGTCAAATCAGTTCTTTTTATTCATAATTGCAACCATTGAAGATTGTGAATAAGTATTCACATCTGCTTTTCTTGTACCCTAAACCCTACAGCTGATTTAGTGTTAAGTCATTATAACAATTCTATCCTACTATCTTTGTCTGTCACATTAACAAGAGAAACCAACATGTCTGGAGATTTTAAAACACATTCCTTGTTCTTTGATATTCAGAAAGCTGAAGTCCCACATTCACAGCCATGAGAACAATATATTTTGAAATGAGAGATGGAAAAAAAAAGAAAACAAGACTGTTACATTGTATCTGTTTATCAAGTAACAAATAACAGCCAGAAGGTGAAGTGCCTTGATGTAACAACAAAATTCAAGTTCTCCAAAAGCCACAAGGTATCACCATGGCGTAGAAGTCCAGTTTAACAATGCAGCACAGATGAAAACAGCATACAACAATAAAAACTGTGACGCTTTCGCTTAAGCTCTTACAGTTTCTATTGTTGTATGCTGTTTTCATCGGTGCTGCATTATTAAACTGTGGATTTCTTCTACGCCGTGGTGATACATTGTAGCTGTTTAATTTAACCTGGCATTTCCACTAGCTTCACAGTTGCTGTTCTTTCAGCCTGACATTACCACTGGCTTCACACTAGCATTGATGTGAGGACTTTTGGATCTGCTGTACAATTTTAGGAGGTTTTTTGTTGTTGAAATTTTTTATTAATGTTGGTGGACCACCAATGTGGTTTGTTTTTGAATTTCCTCTTATATTTTGTTCTGTTTAGAACTGCTAATACTATGCATTTATCTGTGTATAAAACTCCGTGGTAAAACTAACTACCGTATCTGCATCAGAGCTGGTACTGTAATGTTGAATTTTGAAATCTTGTCATAAAATGGGATGGTTGCCCATATGAAATCCTCAAATTCAGAGAGATTGGTTACAGGGGTTTTGCAGATTTTGAAGGTGAATGTCACAAGTTTGTGGTATGGCTTAAATGAGGAAGGAGAAACCAGGGAATAATGCATTTAGTGTCTATTTTCATGAGGACTAGATAAATAATTGTGTTGTGGGTATGCTAAATATTTGTTCCAGAGAGATTTTGTTAAGTCCATAAATTTCTGGGTATAACTTGTGTTGGAGGGATAGATGATCCATTTAACTGATGGGTAGTTGATCTCAAATTATTGGAAATTTAACATGTAGTTTGTATAATGCTTTTTGGAATTTTACATGATTGCCAGGGTACATGAAAAGTACACTGCAGACTGTTATTATTCCATGTTACACCCCCCCATTCTTGAGTGTTTCTTCTCTGTCCCTCCTTATGAAACATAATACATCATTCTTTCTCCCATCTTAATGTTCAATTACTGTAGCATATTCTGAATTTCTTTTTTCATTTTCAAGCACTCTAGTTTAAATTGTACAGGCCCAGACAAATTTAGTAACTGAACCAAACAGAGGACCCAGTCTGTCCCTTGCTTCCTTGTGTTATTCTTTTTTACAGGTCTAAAACCATTTAAATTAGAGGTTTTAGTCTTTCCCTCCTGTGTTGTGCCAAAGGATCATTTTAGTTAGAGATCTTGAGGTTCTCGTTTGTGGTAGTGTTTTTCCCGCCTTATGACTGTTTTACTGTTGGTACTGTTGTCAGTTATTGTTGTCTTTGGTGCTTTGTGGTAGCTAACTATGTCCAAAGATTCTAAGCAGCACATGCCCTCAGGCTTCAAGAAATGCTCTAGGTGCAGCTATAAAATGTCCATTACTGATGGACATTTTGTCTGTGTGTATTGTCCGGGAGCAATCCATCTCCAGGAGTCATACAGTTTCTGTCATGCATTTAGTCCAAGAGTTCTTCAGGAAAGGAAGAATAAGTTGATTTTGAAGGGACTTCTGAAACCTTCCTTCGAGGAAGGTCTGGAAATTGCTTTTGGCTCCAAGACAAAATCTTCGAAATCTAAAAAGAGATCTCCGGCTCCATCAGTCTCCTCGGAGCCACCGGAGAAAATAGCAAAGTCTGCTTCGACATCCTAGGTTCCATTGTCCTCGGGGCCGCAGGAAGTGTCTGTGTTTATGGAACCGGCATTGGCTCCAATAATTTTGGAACCTATTCAGAGCCAATCGCCTAGCATTAAGCCAGCATCACCTCCTCGCAGGTCCCCTTTGGAGAGGAGGTCTCGATCTCCCTCTCTATCCTCCAGGACCTTATCAGATGTGGGCGTCGATAGAGTAGTGCAGAGACTCCTTCAGTCACCGGTTTTGACAAAATTGTCGGCTCCAACCCAGTCTGCTCCGGAGCCCATCCTTCAACCTGCTTTGATACTTCCTCCGAGCTTATCTCACCTTCCAGAGCCGGAGTGCTCAGCTCCGTGTTCCGACAGCCTCTCCTGGCTAATCGGTGCCAATATCAGCTCCGACCCCGTCGGCACCGTCCACGGGATTCAGGACTCAGGATTCCTCAGTCGGACCTGAGGGAGAGGCTTTGGGACACCTATCAGTTCCTAGTCTCCTTCTCATGCTTTGGCGCAGGGACGTCTGATTTCTGTCTTGGTTTCGGAGGCTGGTCACTCCTCAGACTCAGGGGGACAGGCCTTCCAGGCCATGTGGAGTGCACTGGCCAGGTCGTCAGCGGCATCATGCTGGTCAGTCACTCTGTCCCCTACTACACCGGTGCAGGTCTCTGATTGCCATCTATCTCCAGACAGCGGAGCCCCAAGGCCTCAGGGTACCCCCATGCGTGGTCCTCACATTTCTGAGGGCCCCTCAGAGTCCTTGCTTGAGGAGCCACCCAGAAAGAAGACGTGCAAGATGAAGCACATAGATTCCCAGGATGAGTCTTTCACATCAGACACCGACCTCGAGGAATCGGAGGGGTCCCCCAAGTCATCCTCTGAGGATGTTTCTCTGACATCCTAGAGACTTTGAAACAAAGAGGTGACTGGCCATCCAAAGCCCCCACCGAGGAGGGGTCTGTCTTCCTGAAGGCCTTTGGTGCTCAGCCCTCCGCCTCCTGGGTATCTCCACCCTTCGAGCTTCTGGATTTGGTCTGTTGAAGGGTGTGGGAGACCCTGACTCTGTGGAACCAGTCCCCAGGAGACCCAATAAATTTTTGTCTGCTCCTCCTGGTAAGGAATTTCTGTCCAACGGAGTCCCTGTGGATGCCATGGTGGTGGCAGCTGCCACTCAGAAGGAATTAGCTGAGACTTTTTCCACCGTCCATCCTCCTAACAAGGAGTCTAGGACCATGGACCGGTACGGGAAGCGTACCCTTTCTTCAGCGACCTTTACCTTACGGTCACTGAATTATTTATCTCACTTTACACGGCTCCAGAGAAATCTCCTCAAGGAGCTTGGAGATACTCTCACGGGTAACGTTTCTGAGGCGGTGACCCAGACTGTTAACGCTCAGATGTCTACCCTCAACTCCATCGTTAACTCCTCCATGAGGCTGATCTCATATGCAGCCGATGGAGCGAGTAGGGCAGCAAGTTCAGGAGTTGCTCTTAGGAGACAGGCCTGGATGCACCATTGTCATTTCACGGAGGCCTTCAAGTCTTCATTCACCGGCCCTTTTGATGGTTCCTCTTTGTTCGGAATCAAGGTGAAAGACACCCTCACCAGGTGCGAGCAGGAGGGAAAAACTCTGTCTGCTGTAGGAGTCCGTTTTTCCCTTCCCTCTAGGCCTTATCCCAAGGCCCAGAGGGGTGGCAAAATGTGGTTCAAGAAATCACAGAGGGTTTTTCCCGGTGCACAAGGTGAGCCCCCCTCCAGAGGCAGAGAAGGGGGTGATTATTCAGGGAGACGCTGCCCTAGAGGCAGAAGAGGCCCCCGCAACTCGGGAGACAGCGATTCCTTTCGTAGTTCTCCCTACCGCCGCTCCTGATGGGACACCCGACTGTGCGTTTCTGGAGCCAATTGGAGGTCGAATCTCGTTATACCAGGAGGCCTGGCAAGACATCACCCAGGACCAATGGGTTCTACGAATAATTTCCGGAGGATATGTCATCCCCTTCTCGTCAGATCCCCCTCCAATCAAGAAAATCCCAGATGTTCCACCCAGTCAAAGGGATTCCGCAGCTTCAGAAGTTTCAAAGCTGCTAGAAAAAGGAGCCATCCAACACGTCCCCTCAGACCAGATTGGATTAGGGACTTACTCAAGATTCTTTTTGGTGCCGAAAAGGACAGGGGACCTGACACCCATATTAGATCTCAGCCAATTGAACACCCATGTGCAAAAGTCCAAATTCCGAATGGTCACATTGTAGTCTATTCTCCCATTGTTGGGAAAAGAAGTGTGGATGTGCTCCATCGACCTCAAGGATGCTTACTGCCACATCAAGATGGACAGGATATCCAGAAGTCACCTACGCTTCCGGCTGGGAGCCAGTCATTTTCAGTTTCGAGCCCTGCCCTTTGGTCTCACCACAGCCCCCAGGGTGTTTACCAAATGCATGGCAGTGGTGACTGCTCACTTGAGACATCAGGGATTCCAAGTGTTTCCATATCTGGACTACTGGCTCCTTACTGCCACCACCAGTCTTCTATTAATTCAGACCAGGGACACTACTATAAACCTATGTAAACAGCTGAGCATCACATTGAACTGGGAAAAATCTGCCTTGCTGCCCTCACAGCATGTCACTTTTATAGGCGCAGAACTAGACACCACCCTCCTGCACGTGTTTCTACCACAGGAAAGAATCGGAGTCCTACAACAAGTTCATGCCTTGCTCCCGCTTAGAAGAGCAAAGGCAAGATGGGTCCTCCAACTATTAGGGACAATGGCTGCGACGATTGTTAGTCCCTCTGGCAAGGGTACATATGAGGCTCCTTCAGTGGCTACTTTTTGCCCAGTGGTCTCTCCGTCTTCCACTTTCTTACCCTATTCTACTCACGGACAGGTGCAAACAGGATCTCAGTTGGTTGCTTCGCACCGACAACCTGAATGCAGGAAAGCCCTTCGTTCCTGCATTCCCGATTGCCACAGTGACCATGGATGCCTCCCAGGGGGGGGCATTATCTAGGCAGGACAGTCCAAGGCACGTGGTAAGAGCACGAGATGCATCTGCATATCAATGTCCTGGAGATGAGAGCTGTGCTACTAGCGTTGCAAGCACTTCAGAGCTTCCTTCCTCTCGGGACTACCGCAATCCACTCAGACAATGTCAGTGGTGTGGTATCTGAACAAGCAGGGAGGAACCAAGTCCTATCCCCTTTGCAGAGAGGCCATGCGAGTGTGGCAGTGGGTAGTGTCTTCCCAACATTTTCTGGTGACAACTCACATTCCAGGGAAGTCCAATGTGATCGCAGACAGGCTAAGTAGAGCTATTCTGATGCCTTCCGAGTGGTCCCTGAACTGTCAAGTTGTGGAACAGATCTTCCGCAGGTGGAGGTCAGCCTTGCTGTGATCTCTTTGCCAGCCCCCTCAATGCCAAATGCAGCAGCTACTTCACGTTGATCCCCCCTCAGGGAGAGTCAGCCAGGGATGCTCTAGTCCACAATTGGCCCTCCGGTCTACTATATGCCTTCCCTCCAGTTCCCTTGCTGTCAAAGGTTATTCAGGAAGCGCAAGCCTTGGGAAGCAGAATGATTCTGATTGCTCCACACTGGCCTCGTCAAATTTGGTTCCTATTTCTCCATCCCTATCTCATGGATGCTCCTTCGATTCTGGACCCACAACCAGACTTACTGACACACATGTCAGGGCAGCTCCATCCCTCTCTTCGGACCCTCTGGTTGACAGCCTGGCTACTCCACTTCTGTCATTAGTTAGGCTTCATCATTTCTCACCGGAGGTGATTCATATATTATCTTCTCTCATAAGCCCTCCACCAGGAAGATTTACTACAGTAAATGGAAGAGGTTTTCAATCTGGACTCATACCCAAAAGATTGACCCTTACACGGCTCCAATTTCGTCTGTAATGGAGTTCTTGTCTATGCTCTTTAACCAGGGTTCAGCGGTCGCAACCATTAAAGTCCAGTTGACAGCGATTTCTACCTTTCATGTCGCAAAAGAACCTAGTCTGATGGCTCATAGACTCTGTAAGGCTTTTCTGAAGGGCACTCTGTTACTTTGTCCTCCGGTATCGGAACCTGTCACGCCTTGGGATTTAAACTTTGTTCTACAGGCTCTTACTTCACTCCCCTTTGAGCCTGCAGCCACTTGTGATTTAAAATTCTTAACTTGGAAGGCTGTCCATCACGTCAGCCAGACGCGTTTCAGAGTTTTAAGCCTTATCAATCAAACCCCCTATTTGATTTTTCATAAGGACAGGGTTTCTCTCAGACCCAACCCTTCCTTTCTTCCCAAAGTGGCGTCAGTCAGTAACCTTAATCAATCTATTGAGTTGCCTGTGTTTTTTCCCCAGTTCTCAAACAAGGCAGAATTTAAATTTCAATTGGATGTACACAGACAATTACATTTTTATCTGCACAGAACCAAAGACCTCAGAAAATCTGATCAGTTGTTTGTTTCCTTTTCGGAAAACAGAATTGGGTCTCCTGTCTCCAAAGTCATGCTGTCCAGGTGGATCTCCAGTTGCATTTCTTTCATTTATTCCTCAGGGGCTAAAGATTTACCATTCCCGATGAAGGCTCACTCTACTCAGTCTGTATCTACATCTACAGCCTATCAGGCCAGATTGTCTATGGATGATATTTGTGCTGCGGCTACTTGGGCATCTCCTCACACATTTGTTAATCATTACAAGTTGTATGTGGTATCTAGGGTCAGGTCTTCCTTTGGTTCCACAGTGCTCAGGAGTATTTTCCAATGAGCCTCCCAGGATTTAGGTGCTAGGGACGCTGTCGCACAGGTAAGAATGTAGGCGAGATTGGACTACATAACATCAAGAAGTTATGAACTCACCATAACTTTCGATGTATGTAGTCCATCTCACCTCACATTCTTACTTACCCACCTCCTTCCCCCTTCCTGGAGGATCTGGAGGTTAGGTCTGGTTCCAGAGCTCCCTTCATTCTTGGTTTGTTCTTCCTTTCCTTGGGTGTTGTTATGCATGGAGAAAGAGTGCTGGTGTTCGTGGCAAACTAGGTCTGGGGATATAGAGCAATGCAGCATGGGATACCATCTTAGCCTAGCCAATAGAAAAACTTTGAGCTAGAAAAGTTTTGGCCGAGTTGGAGCCGACATTCAGCTCCGAACCCACTGGTAATAATGTGAGGCGAGATGGACTACATACATCAAACGTTATGGTGAGTACATAACTTCTTGTTCTTATACAGATGTCCTTCTGCTGACCCTTCTGCAGTGGCTTTCTCTTCTGACAAACCCTTTAAACTTTTGCCTTCTGCTAAACTATTTCCTTCAGACAAGGACAGTAGAGCTGTGGAATTGCTAGGCAAAAAGGTATATACTGCTGCCACCGTGGCCTTACCATGTATTTTTTAGCCCTTCTTTCTCATGTTTCCCAGGCTATCTCAGACCTCTTTTATTTTGAAGAGAAGGCCTTGTCCCTGTCTTTACTGGGCTCTTTTCCTCAGGTAGCGCGCCTCTCTATTAAATGTAGCTGGTTATTACCAACATGGAAAATCGATGCTCCACACCTATGGTCAACCCCTCCTTGGTCAGATCAGACCATAAGCTAATCACCCTTAACATCCACATCCCACCCCCACCCCCCAGTAAGGAAACCTTGATAAAAAACTTCTCCAAAGCCAACTTCATGCTACTCAAGTCAGATGTTACAAACTTCATGACACCCATGCAGACGGGAACTGAAAGTTCTACTGCTGAGTCCTACACTAAGGCACTGTACCAGCACATTCACTCATGCATGAATCGTGCCATCCCAAATAGAACCAAGATGCTCTCCTCCAAAAAAAGGAAGCCAATCTGGTGGTCCCCTGCCATAAACAAACTTTACAAAAAAGGAAGAAACTGTTGCAGAAATTAGGATAATCCCAGGATGCAAAAAACTCCCTTACCAGCCTCAGTAAGAAGCTGAGATCCCTCATAAAATCCTTCAAAGCTAGTTACAAAAATAAAATTGCCAAAGATTCCAAAGACAACCACAGGGCATTCTATAAATATGTCAAGAATCTAAATGGCAGTGCTGAAATCTGCTCTGAGCTACAACAGAATGGCATTAAATATACTGATCCCAAGGATATTGCCAATATCCTGGCATATCGATTCAGTGCCAACTTCACCCCCTGAATGGGCCATCTCAATACTGGAAGATTGCCTAATTCCAGTAATAATGGCCACACAGGTAAAAAACGCACTCTCCAATGGTAAGAATGCAGCATCCATGGGACCAGATGACTTCCCGGGCTGTGTACTACATGAACTAGAAAAGGAACTGGCACCTCACTAAAGTGTCATGTTTAATCATACCCTCACCTCAGGCTTCATGCCCACTGAGTTATGCACAGCTACAGTTATCCCACTCCCCAAGGGGGGATCCACCTTGGATCCTGGGAACTACCGCCCCATCAGTCTAATGAGCCTAATCTGCAAGGCCATGGAATGTATTATCATGGAATTTATAAACAAAGACATTGGCAACCTTCAAGCACTGGACCCCACCCTGAATGGGTTCATGAAGGGTCGATCTTTTCTCCTGAACCTGACTGACTTCTTTGAATCAGTCTCCAGGGCCATGGACGCGGATAAGGCAGTCCACACAGCCTATCTAGACCTCGCCAAGGCCTTTGACACCATCCTCCACTCTGGAATCATAGATAAACTTATTAAGCTGGGCATTAATCTCTGCATCACTTGATAGGTTGCCAACTGGTTTACTGACAGAACCCACACTGTAAAAGTAGCTGACTCCAAATCCAGCTCCAGACAAGTGACATGTGGAGTACCTCAGGGTTCAGTCCTGGGACCTCTGTTGTTTGGCATCTACTTCTTTGAAGTACTGGCCAACACTAAGGGACTCTGGCTAACAAAGTTCGCAGATGACTGCAAACTGGGAGCCATTATTGAATCCCCAAATGATGTGGATACTCTACAAAATGGCCTTACAGAAACAGATGCTTGGTGCCAGAGCCATGGGCTCAAGCTCAATGCCAAGAAATGTATAGTTATCCCCTTTGGGAAAAAACATATACCCTTGAATTACCACATAGGTGGCAGTACACTGAACACCGAAAGTATGATAAGAGACTTAGGGACACAGGTGGACAGTGGTCTCACCTTCAATAACCACATCACCACAACAGTCAGGAAATCCTTCTGTGTGGCACACCTCATCACTAAGGGCTTTACATCCAAAAAAAGGAGGTCATTATCCTACTGTACTCATCCCTTATTAGACCCATTATAGAATATAACGCCCCATTTGGTATGTACCTCTCAAGACATCTGTAACAACTGGAAAGGCTGGAGAAATACCTCTCTAAAAGAATCACAGGCCTAAAGCAGATGTCCTATGCTGACTGCCTTAAAAAACTCCAGCTATACTCTGTCGCATATTGTCTACTCAGAGGCGATCTCTGCTTAACATACAAGGCCATGTCAAACCCAGAGCTGTTGGACATGCTACACTTAAAGAAATCCCAATCCCTCAGACCCACACTCTCCAGGGATCTAAACCTTGTCATCACAATAAACAAAACATGCTGGAGGGATAAGTTCCTGACCCAGAGACTCCCCAGACTCTGGAATAGACTGCCCATACATGTCAAGCAGAGCGCCTCTTTGTCCCTCTTTAAAAGGAACGTTGATGATTGAATGGGAGAAAGAAAATTTACCCTGGGGATCTCGTCAGTCGCCCTGCTAGACAGGGGTCCAGGGAAGTAAATAGTGTGGGAAGAAATAGCGAGAGAATTGTTATGGCTAGGTGTGTATAGGCCCTAGGGCCGATAGCCTAGTACCAACGTATGAACGTATAATGCAGCTGATGCCTCCTCTAGAGGTGCTACTTTTGATTCTGTTTTGAGACATTGCTCTTGGCTTTGTCTCCAGCCTTTGCCTGATGATATTAAGGCTGAATTGTTGGATGCTCCTGCTGCCAACAAGAACCTGTTTGGTTCTGTGGCTACTGAGCTTTTTAAGTCTTTTTAGGAAAAAGGTATGGCCTTGCAGGATTTGAAGCCTATTTTTGTGTTTCCTATCCCTAATTTCCAGAGTAATTATTTATCTAAAATGTTCATCGTGTTTCACTGTTGCAGTCCTTACAAAATAGGTTATCTGGCTCCTTGTAGCCCACAGTCGGCCAGAATACCAAAGCCTTGGTATATGACGTTGGCTGCCTTCAGCCATAAACCCGACGTCAGGTATAAAGGAAGGCAGCTGACGCCATTTCCTCAGTTTTTCCTTGCCGTGGAGCCTGAAGTAGAAGCAATTGGCACCTGTGCCGGTCAGCCGATTACCTTCTTTTGTATTCCAACTTTTCCAGCTAAAGACATCCTCTGCTAAGTACCCCGTTGGGGAACCTCTTTTCTTGCTTTAATGAATGTCAGAGAAAGTTAATAACTGTCTTGCCTGTGGAAAACAGATTCCGTATCATAATTTTCATTCTTACTGTATCACTTGCTTGGGCCTTGAGCACGACGTCCCTAATTGTGATCTCTCTGCTTCTTTTAATCCATGTACCATACGCCGTAGAGCTAAAATTTTATATAAGCATTTCGGAGTTTGGCCTAGATTTGTCGGTATGGCGTCTTCTGGTCTCCTGACTTCTGATGTTCCTAAGAAGCGCAAGGATAAAGACAGCGATAGGCCTTGGGTCATATCGGCCGATGATGTTCCAGTTAAGTTGCTCATCAGCCGAGAGGTACTCAGCAAGGCGCTTTCGCAGCCCCTGCAGTCCACGGATGTTCAGCCGCAGGCCTCTGCCGAGACCCTTTCAGAGTCCTGCATGCCGCAGGCTTCCACTTCATCTTTTGACCCTCCGCCAGTTGCTTCCTTCGATGGGTCTGGAGCCATTAAGCAGTCCCCAGCTTCTGAAACCTCTTTTCTTCGGCCTGAGACCAGACCAAGATCGACGACCTCTGTTCAGACTACCGCTGTGGCTAGACCTCCCGAGACCCTCAAGCCTTCTAGAAGACCTTCCAGCCGTAAATTTACTCAAAAGCAGGCGCCGGCCTCTCCTCAAATTCCTCAGTCATCACAGATGATTAAAATGGCTAGTGATCTTTTGACTCTTATCTGGGGTCTCAACCTCCTCCTTCTAAGAGGGCTAGAGAATTGTCCCCTGAAGTTTTGTCTCCCTCAGGTTCTGATGTTTCCAACAGTTCTGCTGATGAAGACGAAGACTCTCAACTTTATTCTGGTTTTGAGGATTCTGATGCAGAAGAATCTATCCCTTCTGCCTCTCCTCCAGAACATTTTTCTTTTGGAGATACTCTGAATACTCTTAGACAGCATTTCAAGTGGGAGATTCAGGACTATCCTCAGTCTAAGAAAAGGATTAGGGAGTTCTTAGATTTACCACAGAATAAGCCCCTGGCTATCCCTCTGATGTTGGAAGTACTTGATTATGTTTTCATGGAGAATTCTTTGACTCCTAATTCTGTTCCTCCTGCTCCCAGAAAACCTGACATGTATTATAGATTTCCTGATTCTCATCAGTTTCTTTTTAGGAATCCTGCTGCTGATCCAGAGACTATTTCTCAGGGCCCTAAAGGTGTTAAGGCTACAGTTGCAAAAAATCCTGTTCCCTCTGATATAGAATCTAGGGCCTTGGACAGGTGGGGTAAAAAGGTTTATATCTCTGCCACCCTTGCTATTAGGTCTGTTAATTGTCTTTTTCATATGCATAAGGTTCAGCAGCATACATTGGAGGCTATTAAGGCTAAAATTGATAATGTTCCTTCCCTCGTGGAGAGTAAGGACGTGCAAGATTTATTGAATTCTGCCACTCTTGTCACTAAACATTCTTCACTCTGTGGTTTTGACAATTTGGAGGCTTCTTGCAGGGCAGCAGCCACTGGATCTGTTATCAGAAGACATGCTTGGCTCAGGGAATAGCCCCTTTCTGAGCCTGTTAAATCTAAGTTACTGGATGTACCTTTGCATAAGGACAATCTTTCTGGTAACAAAGCAGAAGAGGTCTTGAAAAAATTGGAGGATAAAGCCAAATGAATGCAAACTGTTAAAGATTTTATGCAAGTTCTCCTCATTTTAGTAGGCATTACCCTTCTAAGAATTGGAGTTTTCCTGATCCCAGTAAACAGGGACGCACTAGGTCTAGGGGTTACAGGTCTAGGGGACAGATCTCCACTTCTCAAAAGGTTAAACAATGGAATGCTTCCTCTTCAAAATCTTGGCGTTCTAAGCAACCTTCCCAAAGTAAGCATTCTCTTTGACTCAGCCCTTACCCTGCCTGCCCCTCCTGGCCCAGGGTTGGCCAGTTTTGCAGACGTTTGGTCCACCATCACAGACGACAAATGGGTACTCAAAATAGTACACCAGGGCTACAAGTTTTCTTTTCACACTTTCCTTGTTCACCAAGTATACCCACATATTCCTCCAAATCAAAGGGCAGAAGCAGAAAAGCAAATTTCTTCCTTGCTGTACCTGGGAGCAATAGAGCCAGTTCCTGTACTTCAGATAGGCCAAGGTTTCTACTCAAGACTCTTTCTGGTTCCCAAAAAAGGGGGCACCTGATGCCTCATTCTGGACTTGTCCATTCTGGACACCTTTCTGGTGATTCCCAAATTCAAAATGCTCACTCTTCAGCAGTTGCTGCCAATGCTGGCCAAGGATTCCTGGCTGGTGACTTTGGATCTTAAAGAAGCTTATCTACACATCCCAATTCAGGAAAGTTGCAGGCAGTATCTTCGTTTCAGAGCTGGAAAGCAACACTACCAATTCTCTGCACTGCCCTTTGGCTTATCTACTGCTCCCAGAGTTTTTACAAAATGCCTGGCTCCGGTCATTGCTTTTTGAATGCAGAGAAACATTCAAATTTTCCCTTACTTGGACGATTGCCTCATTCAAGCAAACTCTCCAGAACAACTTATAAAGGATTTGGACTTTGTAAGGAACCTTCTTACCTCTTTGGGGGCTACACACTCAATGAAAGGAAGTCAAGATTGGTACCCACCAGGGAGATTGTATTTCTGGGAGCGGGTCTGAACACAGCTGCCCAGATGGTATTCCTCCCTCAAGCGAAACAAATGCAGCTTTTGATTTACTTCAAGGATTTGGCAAGCATGATCCATGATCTGCAAGGCAATTCCTGCAAGCCCTGGGATTCATGGCTTCATGTATTCTGATGATTCCATATGCTAAACTGCATATGAGGAAAATACAATGGTACCTCAAGAACCAAGTATGACAATCCAGTCCAGGAAGAAATAAATAGGTTTCGTATGTTCTAGCACCTCGGAATTCACTGCCTTCAATAGAATGTAGAACTATACTCAATTCACACTGTATATACAACCAGACACATCTATTAACCAATTAATTACATCATTAAATAATTAAATTAGAACTTTCCAATTACAATAAGCATTCATGCCATCAGGATTTAAAGTTCCAAATTTTAAAATAAGCAGAGCTTCCTTATATAAAGCCTCTCTTTAACATCATAATAATTACATTTATCTACTTTATATAAAATAGTGCCCTCCAACCCACTCGGGTTACCCTTATGACATTTTAAAAAATGTGCTACTGGGCTTTCAAGCTTGCAGTTTTTTCTCTCTCTCACATGTTCCTGCAAGCGAAGCTTGAAAACCCTTTTGCTTTCCCCTATATAAAACTTGTTGCACAGACACTTTAATGCATAAACAATACATTCAGTGGTACTGCAAAAGTTCGATAATACATTAAATTTCTTCCCATTAATATATTGGAAGCTTTGTGTTACATATTGACAAGAAATACATTTTCCACATGGAACAGTCCCTAAAACCTGCAAAGTATTTAATACCCTAGGGCATGGGATTTGGAACCTACTATGTACTAATCTGTCCTTAATCCTACATCCTTTTCTAAAATAAAATATAGGTTTGGTTCATGTATTCTGATGGTTCCATATGCCAGACTGCATATGAGGAAAATACAATGGTACCTCAAGAACCTTTGGTGTCAGCGCATACAGGATTTAGGCTTGATACTTCCTCTAATTTCCTGTCTGCAGACAGAGTTTCTTTGGTGGGCGACAGCTTGTTCACAGACTAAAGACCTGACTTTTCAATCAACTCCTGCTAGCATGGTTCTCACCACAGATGCCTCTGACTACGCTTGGGGCGCGCATCTAGATGGCAGGTGCATACAGGGGACTTGGAGCAACCAACAGATTCACCTGCACATAAATCTGAAAGAATTGATAACAGTCCAGCAGGCCTTGCTGGCTTTCAAGCATCTTCTCTCTCCTGGAACTCTTCTAGTCAGGACAGGCAACACCACAGTCATGTGGTACATCAACAAGCAGGGGGAGACTCACTCTTACCACCTGTGCAGACAAACCATGATTCTATAGCAGCTTCTATGGGCCTGCATCTAATAGCTCATTTTCTTTCAGGCAGACTCAACATCTTGGCAGATCGGTTGAGCAGGCAGGTCCTGGATCCTCACAAGTGGCAACTGAACAAGACCATCTTCTGTCGCATCATTCAGCATTGGGGTTCTCCCCAGGTGGATCTCTTCTCATCTCCGAACAGCCATCTTCTCCCAACCTTTTGCACCAGGGAACATCATGACAAAGCCTGGAGAGTGGATGCTCTGCCCTTCCCCTGGACACATCTTTCAATTTATGCCTTCCCTCCTCTGACTCTTCTTCCCAGAGTACTGTTGAAGATAAGGGATGAAAAACCAAGGGCCATTATCATAGCTCCAGACTGGCCCAGACAGCATTGGTATCCACTGCTTCGCAGTCTCGCACAGTCTCAGCCTTGGCATCTTCCCGTGATACCAGATGTTGGTTCAGGAAGAGGGAAAATTTCTACATCCTCTTCTTCAGACTCTGCATTTGGCCTCCTGGCTCACAGTGCAAATCTATCTCAACAGGTGGTTGAGGTTCTTCGAGAGGCCAGGAGGCCTAGCACTAGGAAATCTTATGTAGATGAATGGAAAAGATTCTGTATTTGGATGCAAGCTAGAGGGGAAGACTCTTCTCAGCAATCTCTCCCCCTTATTCTTGATTACCTAGCAGGCTTGCTTAATGGTGGACTTTCCTTTTCTTCAATCAAGGTTCATGCCTCGGAGATTTCTGCTTATTGTTCCTTTGAACAACCCATCTTCTCACATCCTTTGATGAAGCAGTTCCTCAGGGAGGTTAGCAATTTAAAACCTCCCAGAAGGGCACCTACTCCTGCTTGGGATCTTAATTTTATGCTTGATAAACTTACTCTGCCTCCTTTTGAACCAGTTGATTCAGCAGATTTAAAGTTTCTTTCCTGGAAAACTGCTTTACTCTTGGCCATTACTTCAGCTAGAAGAGTTTCTGAGGTGCAGGCCTTAATGGCAGTAGAGCCTTTTATCATCTTCCATGTGGATAGGGTTTCCCTTCGAACCAATCCTTATCCACCTGCCTACCTTCTTTCCTAAACCTCAGAATAGAGGAGAAAGACTTCTGCACTCCCTTGATGTGCACAGGCAGCTTTGATTTTACCTGGACAAGACTAAAACCTTTCGGATGTCTCACCAATTGTTGGTCAGTTTTGCATCTGGATCTCAGGGCAAAGCTATTTCTAAACAGACCATTTCTAAATGGGTTGCCTATTGTATTCACTTTTGTTACTAGCAGCATGGCAAGGTTCCTCCATAGAGTATCAGGACCCATTCTACTAGAGCAACTTCCACCTCAACAGCTTTTTTGAGAGGTGTACCTAGTAAGGACATCTTGGAAACAGCTACTTGGACTTCTGCTCACACTTTCACAGAGCATTACAATTTACCTTTGTTTTCTGAATCCTGGGTTGGTTTTGCCACTACAGTGTTGCAGGTCATCCTTACCAACCCTTAAATAGTGGGTATTCCTCCTCCCTTTTTTCTTTGGGCTTTGGGAATCAACCCATTTTGTAAGGACTGCAACAGTGAAGCACGATGAACATAGTACAGTTGTGTACACTTACCGTAAATATAGATGTTCGAGTGTATTCACTGTTGCTGTCCTGGCCCCCCCTCCTCCATCCCCCTTTTTCCCTAAGGCACAGACTTCCTGTTTATTTTGTGGATGGTATGTTTCCAGGGATTTCTTTTCCTGGTCTAGTCTTTGGGGGCTGCTGACAGTTATGGCAAACAAAACTGAGGAAGTGGTGTCGGCTGCCTTCATTTATTTACGGCCGAAGGCAGCCGTCGTCATATACCATGGCTTTGGTATTCTGGCCGACTGTGGGCTACCAGGAGCCGGATAACCCATTTTGTAAGGACTGAAACAGTGAATACACTCGAACATCTACATTTATGTTAAGTGTACACAACTGTACATGTTAGGTAGTCCATTCTCGCCTTCATTTTTACATATGGGTTCGGAGCCGATCTTCGGCTCCGATTCGGCCGATTTTCAAGCTCGAAGACTTCTGGTTGGCTCATGGCTAAGCAAGTATCCTGTGGTGCACCGGTGCAGTCCCCAGATCTCGTTTGCCACGTCGACGAGTTCGGATGTGCTTCTCTTGGCTCTGGCTAAGTCTCTCTTCAATTCTTTCATTCATAAGTGTTTTTTGCATATTTACTGTTATTTAGTGGTATTTTATATATATATATATATATATATATATATATATATATATATATATATATATATATATATATAGGCCTTTACCTAAATTGTCCTGTGGACTTGTTTGACCTTAGTATCCTGTATACCAGTAGTTAGACGCTATTGTGCTTTTTTTGCCTAGATCATTAGTTTTGGCGGTTTATCTCCGCTCTTAATCAGCAGGGACTGCTGTTGATTTATTTGTACTGTTAACTTGTTGTCTTTGGCGGGGATCCGCTAAAGTCATATTTTAGGATTGCTGTTTCAAATTTTTTTCCTGTGTGGTTAACCTGTATGTGTCTGTGTTATATACTTGGTCTGTTTGAGTTAAAAGACCTAGTTTTCTATTACTCCGAGCTAGGCCCATTTAACTTAGAGGACCTAGTCCTTGTGTAACTCTATTTGTATTTTTCACATTTAAAAATTTTCCTGTGTGACTGAATCTCTATGTGTATGTGTTAAAATAATTTGGTCTGTTTTAGTTGGAAGACCTAGTTTTCTCTTACACCGGGCTAAGCCCGTTTAATAACTTAGAGGACCTAGTCCTCGTGTAATTCTTCTGTAGGGCTAGGCCCATTTTAGTTAGAGGACCTAGTTCTCATTTATTCTGTCTCTACCTATTTCTCCACTGGTTTTGCATGAGTGCCTGCAATGTCTAAGGATAGCAAGGAGCATAAACCCTCTGGGTTTAAAAAATGCATGAAATGCTCCCAGAAAATGTCATTAACAGATGGCCACAGTAGCTGTGTCTACTGCTTGGGAGCCATCCATTTGCAGGAATCATGTTTGTTCTGTCATGCTTTCTCTCTTAGTGTTGCAGGAGAGAAAGAACAAGCTGATGCTCAGGGGTCTTCTGAAACCAACCTTTGAAGAAGCCTTATCTAGTATGTCAGCTTCTTCTTCCAAGTCTACAAAATCCAGATCTGACTCCAAATCTAAAGCTTCAAAAAGGCCTTCTCCGGCACCGGCTGGTGTCTCGGAGCTGTCTTCTAAATTACCAAAATCTGCCTCCTCGACTCCTCAGTCTTCGGAGCCGAAGGAGAGCACCATGGTATCAGAGTCAGTCACAGGTTCTTCAGTGCCAACTTCTGAACCTTTGGAAATCGCAGTTGACTCTACTGCTCGGAGCCAGTCTTTAGAATCCCTGCCAGTCTCCTTGCTAATCAAGCCTCCAGTGCCTGCTAGGTCGAGATCCCCTACTTTATCTTCCAGATCTTCCAGGAGCCTCTCGGGAGAAGATGTGGAGAGGGTAGTACTGAGACTCCTGAAGTCATCTGCTCTGTCTAAATTTTTGTTGGCTCCGACCCATTCGGCTCTGGAGCCACTCGAGCTAGTTTTGCCCTCGTGTGTGATTCCTCCTCCGAGCCATGTTGGCCTTTCGGTGCCGGAGTGCTTGTTACCAATGGAGGAACCCTCGGTTCCGACTCCCCTTGCTGCTGCATTGGAGCCGAATTCGGCTCCGACACGCTCGGCTCCGTCCGTCATGTCCAGGGACCGAAGTTCTTCTGTCAGCACCGATGGGGAGGGTTTGAATCGATCTTCGGTTCCAAGCCTTCCTTGAGGTGTTTCCGCTAGGGTGAGCTCGGACCCTGCATCTGTCTCGGAGCTGATGGCTCTGGTTCCGGTGCCAACCTTTGTCTCTTCGGAGTGGGGGAGGTCTTTGGAGCCGGAGAGATCAGCTTTTGCGTTGATGAGGAGTGTGCTGTCTCAATCTACAGCCCCTGCCAGTGGTACAAGCACTCTTCCCCCAGGCCTCCCACTTCAGTCTCAGTACCTACCCTCTCCGGAGACAGCAGAGACCCGCAGCCTCAGGAGCCATCGGCTGGTGGTCCCCACTCTTCCGAGGCATCTGCAGAAGGTCCCTTCGAGGAGCCCCCTCGGAAGAGGGTATGCAAGAGGAAGCATATTGACTCCCAGGATGAGTCTCTGACATTGGACATTGACCTCGAGGAGTCGGAAGGGTCCCCCAAGTCGTCCTCTGACGATGTCTCCTTTGTGGACATCCTGGAGATCCTTAAACAGAGGTGTGACTGGCCCACTGTCAACCCTTCTGATGAGGAGTCTGTGTATCTGAAGGCTTTTGGGTCTCAACCCTCTACCTCTTGGTTGTCTCCACCTTTCGACGAACTAATGGATCTGGTTAGTCGGAAGGTGTAGGATACTCCTCATGCCATGGACCCAGTTCCCAGGAGACCAAATAAGTTCCTGTCTGCCCCTCCTGGAAAAGAGTTCTTCTCTAAGGGCATTCCCGTACATGGTATGGTGGCGGCGGCGGCTGCCACGAAGGAGGAGTTGGCGGAGACTTCTTCCTCTGTTCATCCGCCAAACAAGGTGTCTCGACAGATGGACAGATTTGGGAAGTGTGTATTTAGTTCAGCAGTATTTACACTCCGATCTCTGAACTATCTTACCCACTTCACAAGGTTGCAGAGGGATCTCCTCAAGGAGTTAGGAGATTCCATACAGGGTGCTTGTCCTGAGGGAGTCCCTGATAGGATCTCTGCTCAGTTGTCCACCCTAAATTCTGTAGTTAACTCCTCCATGTGGCTTATATCCCATGCGGCTGATGGAGCGAGCAGAGCAGCGGGTTCAGGAGTTGCCCTTAGGTGCCACTCCTGGATGTGCTTGTGTAATTTTGCAGAGCCATTCAAGTCCACCTTCACCAACGCCCCGATTGATGGTTCCTCCTTGTTTGGTCCCAAGGTGAAAGAAACACTCACTCGGTGTGAGCTGGAAGGAAAGACTCTCTCTGCCATCGGAGTCCATTTTACCGTTCCCTCTCGACAATACCCCAAAGGTCAAAGGGGATGTAAAATGTGGTTCAAAATGTTCCAGAGGGTCTTTCTGGACACAGAGTGAATCCTCCTTCAGAGGCAGAGGAGGAGGAAATGGTAGACGTCGCCCTAGAGGCAGGGGCAGTCCGCAATACCAGCAAGGGTGTGATTCCTATTGAGGACGGCCTTATCAGCGCTCCTGATGTTGGGCCCAACTGCGTTTCTCTGGGTCAGTTGGGGGTCGCATCTCTTTGTATTCAGAAGCCCGGCTAAATATCACACAAGACAAGTGGGTACAAAGAGTTGTTACCAGAGCTATATCATACCCTTTTCCCTTCCACTGTTTGTTCCCAAAAAGATCCCAGATGTTCCACCCAATCACAAGGATCAGGCAACTGTGGAGATCAACAAGTTGCTCTTAAAAAAAGTCATCCAGCCCATCCCAACAGACCAGACAGGATCTGGAACTTACTCCAGGTTCATTTTAGTCCCAAAACGAACCGGAGACTGGAAGCCAATTTTGGACCTCAGCAGATTAAACAAATCCATGAAGGACAAGTTTCGGATGGTCACACTGCAGTCGATCCTTCCGTTATTAGGGAAAGACTATTGGATGTGCTCTCTGGATCTCCAAAATGCCTACTACCATATAAAAATGGACAAGGCGTCAAGGAGATATCTGTGCTTCCAGCTGGGAGCCAGTCATTATCAGGTTTGTGCTCTGCCCTTTGGTCTCACCACAGCCCCCAGGGTGTTCACCAAATGCATGGCAGTAGTGACAGCTCACTTGAGACGTCAGGGATTCCAGGTGTTTCCGTATTTGGACGACTGGCTCCTGACCGCCCCCACCAGGCATCTACTTATCCAAAAAAGGGACGCCACCATTTAACTTTGTGCTCAACTAGGGATCTCCATAAACTGGGAAAAATCTGCATTACTGCCCTTGCAATCTGTGATTTTTATAGGTGCAGAGGTAGACACAGTGGATATGACAGTTTGTCTCCCCGCTGAAAGAGCACAAAACCTCATCTCACAAGTTCAGCATCTTCTTCCGCTTCGGAAGGTCAAAACAAAATGGATTCTTCACCTTCTCGGTATAATAGCCTCAACCATTCTGTTAATACCTTTAGCCAGGTTGCACATGAGAATTCTCCAATGGCTCCTGTTTTCCCAGTGGTCATTCCAATATGTACCGCTGAGTCACCCTATCCTGCTGACAGAATCATGCAAAAAGGACCTTCATTGGTGGATAGCCCCCAACAACTTGTTCACGGGAGCTTTTTTTGTGCCTGCCCAACCCGTTGGCACTGTGACCACGGATGCCTCCCATTTCGGGAGGACTGTCCACGGCACATGGCAAGAACATGAGGCTCATCTGCATATCAATGTTCTGGAGATGAGGGTGGTGCTTCTGGCATTGCAAGCACTTCAGGATATTCTTCCTCCAGGGACAATTGCAATGCAGTCGGACAACATGTCAGTTGTGTGGTATATCAACAAACAGGGCAGTACCAGATCTTACCCACTCTTGTCGAGAGGCCATGCGAGTTTGGGAATGGGCGATTTCTTCCCAGCACTTTCTGGTGGCTGCACATTCCGGGGACAACCATCGTGATAACCAACAAGCTAAGCCAGGCAGTCTTACTTCCTCACAAGTGGTCTCTGAAATGGGAAATGGTAGAACAGATTTTCCGGAGATGGGGCAGCCTTGCTGCGACCTTTTCGCCAGCCCAGTCAAAGCCAAGTGCAGCAGTTATTTTTCCCTAATTCCCCCTCCGGGGGAAACACCCAGAGACGCTCTGGTCCACAATTGGCCCATGGGACTTTTATATGCCTTTCCTCCATTCCCTCCTATCCCCAAAGTGATTCAGAAAGCCAGTCGTCTGGGAAGCAAGTTGATCCTTATTGCTCCTTACTGGCCTCATCAGGTCTGGTTCCCCTTCCTCAAGCCTCTTCTCCTGGACGATCCTTGGATTCTGGACCCAGTTCCAGATCTATTGACCCACATGTCGGGTTCACTACATCCCGCTCTCCACACCCTCAAATTGACAGCATGGCTGCTCCAGTTCCATCTCTAATCAGACTTCATGACATTTCTTCATCAGTGTCACATATTTTCTTATCCTCAAATAAACCCTCAACCAGAAGGCTGTATGACAGTAAATGGAAAAGATTTTCTATTTGGGCACAGAAAATGAACGTGGATCCTTACACCACTCCCATTCCCGTGATTCTGGAATTCCTTTTGAAGCGTTTTCAGCAGGGATCTGCTGTGGACACCATCAAAGTACAATTGGCGGCAGTCTCATTTTTTTTAGGGTCTCCAAATGCCAATCTTATGTCTCATAAGCTATGCAAGACTTTCTTGAGAGGAGCCACTTTACTGAGACCACCATTACAAGAACCTGTGGCTTCTTGGGACTTAAATTTTCTGTTGTCCAAATTGACATTCCCTCCCTTTGAACCTTCTCACTCATCTTTAAAATATTTGTCTTGGAAGACTGTGTTTTTAGTAGCAATTATGTCAGCCAGACGTGTATCTGAGCTACAAGCCCTATCTATTAAGCCACCTTATTTAATCTTTCATAAAGACAGGGTATTTTTATGTACCAATCCTTCGTTTGTTCCCAAAGTTTGTTCTACTGCCACCTTAAATCACTCCATTGAGCTTCCAGTTTTCTTTCCCAATCACTGTAATTCAGCTGAATATCGTTTCCACCAGCTAGACGTTCATAGACAGCTACGTTTTTATTTGCAACGGACCAAAGAATTTCGAAGTCAGACCAGTTATTCATTTCTTTTTCTGACTCCAGATTGGGCTTACCAGTTTCTAAGGTGACAGTCTAATTGGATTTCTAGTTGCACAGCTTTCATCTGCAATTCTGAGGGCAGACCTTTACCCCACAGGATCAAGGCTCATTCTACCAGGTTTCTGTCTACCTCTGTAGCCTTTCAAGCCAGGGTACCACTTGATCATATCTGTGCAGCAGCTACGTGGGCTACCCCTCACACCTTTATTACTCATTATAAGTTGGATTTGGCATCCAGGGGTAGAGCATCCTTTAGTTCCATGGTGCTCAGGAGTATTTTCCAGTGAGCCACCCAAGAATAAGGAGCTAGGGATGCTGTCCTATATGTAAAAATGAAGGTGAGATTGGGCTACCTAACCTAAAGAAGTTATGTACTCACCATAATATTCCATGTTGGTATTCCATCTCACCCATCATTTTTACCAACCCGCCCTCCTGCCCCCATCCTGAAATATCTGGAGGTAATAATTTAATTCTTTTGGTTGGTGACCCTTTAGTATTGGTTTGTTGGTTAGGGTTTTTCTGTTTCTTGCGAGCAGCAAACAAGATCTGGGGATTGCACTGGTGCACCATGGGATACCTACTTAGCCATGAGCGAACCAGAAGTCTTCAAGCTTGAAAATCGGCTGAGTCTGAGCTGAGGATCGGCTCCGAACCCATATGTAAAAATGAAGGGTGAGATGAACTACCAACATGGAACCTTATGGTGAGTACATAACTTCTTTTTTTTTTTGTTCTCAGACAGCCTCTCCCTCCTCTCAGTGGTAAGAAGGGTTCTAGGCAGGTTCCTCCTGCTAAATCTGCTCAGATTCCTACTTCTCAAAAACCTCCTTTTCAAGATAAGGCAGGTTCTATCTGACTGTTTGCTCCCCCTTTTCTTGAGTCAGATTCCCTTATCCCTTCATCTTTCCCTGTCCTTTCCCTGTTGGTTAAGGGTCACTCAAGGCTCTAGGGTTCTGTCCATCGTTCATCAGGGACACTTCATGGTATGGTAATCCCTTCCCCCATTTCTGGACATCCCTTAAACTCCTCAGGAACAGATTTTTTCCTTTCTTCCCAGAACTGCTTCAGGGCCTTTTGGCACAGTACACAATTCAAGCTGTGCCCCTTTCCAGGAGGGGAAGATGTTTTATTCCAGAATGTTTCTACTTTCTAGGAAGGAATGCACTTGGAAGCCCATTTTTGACCTTTCTCAGCTCAACACCTTTCTGAAAGTCCCTTCCTTTTGGATATTTTCCCTTCAATCCTTGTTTCCTCCTCTTCTTCCCTAGGCTTTCTTCATCTCTCTGGATCTCAAAGATGCTTATCTTCACACCCAAGTTCATCCCCTTTTCAGGAACTTTTTCATTTGTCTCTTGCTTGCATTTTCATTTCTCTACTTTGTACTTTGGCCTTTCTACTGCCCCAAGGGTATTCACCAAATGCCTCACTCCTGTGATTGCCTTTTTACAGGATGAGAGGGATTCAGATCTTTCCTTATCTGGATGAGCTGCTCATTCAGGCTTCCTCCCCAGAGATCTTGCTTCAGCACCCCCAGTATATTGTTTGTCTCTTAAAAAGCCTGGGTTTTACAATAAACTTCCAGAAACCACCTTCTCAGGATCATCTGTTTCTCGATTGTAGACTCCTGACCATTCTTATGTGGCTTCCTTGCCTCCTCCCAAGGCCCTTTCTCTGATTGCCCTTTTTCAATTCCTTCTTCCTCTGGTTTCAGTTACAGCCAGGGAATCTATCTGGGCACTAGGATTCATGCCATCCACCGTTCTGCCCTACATCTAGCCAGACTTCATTTGAGAAAACTACATTGTTGTGAGATATATGGACTTTAGGAACCACTGTCCTGCACTAGATTTTCTAGTCCCTCTTCTTCCATGCCTCAAGCTCAAGCTTCTGCAGTGGATTCATCAGCTCTCTCACAACCCAGGACTTCCTTTTCAGCCTCCATTCCCCTCTCAGGATATTTGGATATTTTCTCAGATGCCTCAGACAAGGGGTGAGGAGCCTCTTTTGGTTCCCTCAAGGTCAAGGGTCTTTGGCATCCTCATTAGAGGTCAGACCACATCAACATTAGAGAGATAAAAGCTTTTCTTTTTCCTCTTCAGATTTTTCATTCCCTCTTTCTTCCAGGGCCTCTCAACATCTTCACAGACAATACCACAATGATGTGGTGTATCAACGAGCAAGTGAGACAAGGTCCTAACTTCTTTACATACTAGCTCTTCAAGTTTGGGATCTAGCTGTCCAGTATCAAGTGACTCTTCAGGCTGTTTACATTCCTTCAGAGCAACTTGTACTGACAGACTGTTTGAACAGGTACAAAACACAAGCTCATCAATGGATGCTTCACATATGAGAAAAAATCCTGAGAGAGGAATGGGGGCTGAAAAGGAAGTCCTGGGTGAGAGAGAGAGAGATGATGAATCCACCGCTGAATGTAAACCTTGCAGCCTAAAAAACTCCTTTATCTTGTACATTTAATTGTTAGAAACTGATGTATCATCTATCTGTGTTCATACATTTTTGTAGCTAGTAATTATTTTGTGGAGCTTTTCTCCAAAGGCCTCCACTGAAAATGGGTCAAATGGCCCAGTGGACTTTCCCGGTCATCAGATATCAATCAATAAATAAAATTCTGGACATTGCCCTTCGGTGGGGTACTTCTCAGGTAGCTCTTTTGCCTCCCCTTTCAACAAACAACATTCTCTTTTTTGCACCAGAATCCTCTGGCTTGGAAGGTTGATGCGCTATCCCTTAATGGGAATGTTTCTCTACACCTTCCTTCCCCTTCCTCTAATTCAGAGGGTCCAGCTCAAGATAGAGCAGGACTCTCCCAAAATCTTGTTGGTGACTCTCTTTTGGCCCAGATAGCATTGGTTGCCCCCTTCTTCAGGTAGCCAAGGACAATCACCACAAGATACCCACTGGGTGGACATACTCACACAAGACAGCTAGTGTCTGATCCATCCTCACTTATCCACTCTTCAGTTGACATTGTGGGTGATAGGATTTTGACCCCTTTTAGTCACATTTTTTCATGAGGGTGTGTTTAGGGTTTTGCAGGAGGCCAGGAAACCCATTACCAGGAAATCTTATGTAGCCAAATGGAAGAGATTTTCTGTTTGCTGCCTTGCTTAATGGAATAGATTTTCTGTTTGCTGCCTTGCTTATAATCAACATCCACTTTCTGTGAAGATCCCTCCAGATCTCTCTTATTTATGTGAATTGCTCCATGCTGGATTAGCATGTTCTTCTGTAAAAGCTCACCTCTCAGCTCTCTTTGCTTGTCTGCCATTAACTCTTCCTCTGGACTCTAGAGTTGAGGTCAAGACATTTCTTAATGGTATCCTTCATATCAGATCTCCCAGGAAGCGTATTCCACCTTCTTGGGACCTTAATTTTGTACTTAAAAAATTGACTCATGCTCATTTTGAGCCTGCAGCTTCTGCTTCCTTAGAACATCGTACATGGAATTCTGTTCTTCTTTTGGCCCTTACTTCAGCTAAGAGAGTGTCTGAACTCCAGACTGTGATAGCAGTTCCTCCTTTTTTATTTTTTCATCGGGATAGGGGGTTTGTTTGTACTAATCCTTGTTTTATGCCTAAGGTTTTTCACAAATTGTCCCTTAGACAGTCCATTAATTTGCCCTCCTTTCTTCAGTCTATGCAGGCTGCTAGTGAGAGGGTTCTTCATACCTTAGATTTGCATAGACAGCTCCAATATTATTTAGTGAAAACTAAGGCCATTCGTAAATCTGAGCAAATTTTTATTTCCTTTTGACCCAGATCACTAGGTTTGGCTATTTCTAAGCAAACCATATATTTGTGATTCTCTAAGGCCATTTTTTTCATGGAAAATCCTCTCGTTCTTTTTTTTGAAAGGATTGGATACCAATTCTATCCTTGTGGCTTGATGATGTTTCCAGGGCAAAAGCTAGCTTTGCCAGAGCTGTCCTGCAGGAGTTTCTTGAGGGTTGTTCTGGGCCTTCCTACACCCAAGTTTCCTCCTAAGCTTTTCTACTCTCCCTTTGGTAAAGAATACTGCAACAGTGATTTGGAAGGACATAGTACAGTTGTGAACAATCTTACTGTAACAGTCGTTGTCCTTCTCTTCACAGTTGCACTATTCCCTTCCACCCTCCTCCCCTTTTGTTCTGTCCTTTTTCTTTTTTTCTCCTTCAGGATGCACATGTTCCTCCTAATTCCTTGGGCTGCTGTTCCTTCTGGGGATTTTCGATTCTGAGGTATGTACCTCTGTACATCACCTTTATTCCCTTTGCCTCGAGCGGGGAGCATACTTGTGACATACTGTATCTATAAAATCATAAGACTTTGGTATATAGGCCGCTTGTTGGTCTGTAGTTGGCAGGGAATCACTTTGGTAAAGAATACTGCAGCAATGAAGAGAAGGACATCTACTGTTATGGTAAGATTTTACACAGCTGTACTTTTCCTGTGTGAACCCTGTTTCCCTGCAGAGTAATTCTGGCAAATTGATTTTAATTTGATTCACAGTAAATTTCTGCATGATACTGATAATTTGCCCTTGTTTTCATTGAGACTGAAAACATTAAATACTTTATGGCCTATTCCCCTATGATATGTAAGAGTGCTGTAGACTGCATCTTTTCTGGTTTCTCTGTTATCCTACTCACAGTGAGGTACTTTTAGTTTTCTAACACATTACTACAATCACCAATATCCCTGTCATTATGTGGAAGAGTTTGGACAAATAAGCAAACTACTTGGACCAGGCATTAAAACTTTGTGTTTGACTTGTTTTCATGGAAAACCAGTTATTTTTGAGCTACACTATAAAGATGTCAAACTGGTAATTTAATGACCTGCTGTTGCTTGTACCTGCAATACAATATTCATCTCACAGCAGAGATTACCATCTTCTTTAATCATTTGCTTAACTACTCCAGAAAACATATCTTAACTCCCTTTAAGATTCATTTCTTAATTGTGAAAAGCCTCTGTAAAGTGGTCACTAGAGTTAGTAAATATTTAGCTTGTTCAGCGGAAAGAAATGAATTTCATCCAAATAATTTCCTAACTGAAGAGACTGATATTACTGTAGTCCCCTCCCAATGGCTGAAACTGAAAAGGTCCTTGAGGATTCCTGTTAAATCACAATTAATAAAGTAATTAAACATGCTCAAAGCAGATTTTGTGTGACAACGTTATACCAGTGACCTTAGTATTAAGATCACATGCCATA
Organism: Protopterus annectens; assembly: GCF_019279795.1. Lineage (NCBI taxonomy): Eukaryota > Metazoa > Chordata > Ceratodontiformes > Protopteridae > Protopterus > Protopterus annectens. The sequence continues at coordinate 79,478,957 of NC_056739.1, read as the reverse complement.
AATGGTACGAAGATGAGTATTGTTATTATAGGGATCTACCTGTCCTTGTGTTTTTATTTGGTGCTTACTGTGACAAAGCAATAAGTAATCTTGAAAAATAAATCTTACCAAAAGCCAGTGATGTGGCTGTAAAGCTGTTTGCATTGAACTGCATTACAATATTTATCAAAATACCTGTCAGCAAAAGTGCTGTAAAGGTTCTCATCATTATTACATGTTGTTTGTCAGTTTTTTCTTAAACTAAATTAACTGGTTTGTGAGGATTCTTTTAAATAGCTTAAACCGTCTTTACCTTGCATACCCAGCTCTGGTATGTAAGGTGCTTATTCTGGTGGCATTATCTTTAAATGTGAATAAAAGAAAGGTACTAAATGTACAAGCTGTACAGAAACAAATTCTGAATATGATTTCATACTGCAAATTCCTAACTTGGCTTTATGCAGCCAAGTCACATGGTGACCATAATACACGTGCTCTATGAAAACTGCATTCTAAAACTCGTGAACTACTTTTTTTCATTATATCCTGATATATTGTCTATAGTAATGTCTTAGAATCACTATCACTCTGAATGTTTGGTATTTTATTTTCTTATACCGTGAAATGGCTGTTGTAAGGCCTAGAAGAATGAAATAATTTTGTTTGTCATAGCTCGTTTGCTTCTGAGAATGCAGGCTGTCTGTCCTTTGTATGACTTCTAGACACAATAGTTTTTTTTTTTGTTATTCATTCATATCAGATAAAACAACAATGCTACAAGTCATTTTTTAAAATTCTTACCCTTTGGAAGCCGTGTTTGCTTTTCTTATTTTCTTTACTTATTTTCTTGCATATTCATTTTACAGAATGATATTCTGTGCTTACTGAAGGCTGCTACAAAGCTTTTAAACCATCTTCAAAACAAACAGGCTAAATATTGATCTGATGATGTCAGTTTTCATTCTTCATCAACCACTGGGTTTGGATCTGAACCTCGGATCTGACTCGGCCATTACTATACCTTGTGGCCAACTGAAACTCCCGAGCTCCTCCCTACCCATAATGAACCAACCCCTAACATATCTCAGATCTCATTAGCCGTGTTTGTGAATAGACGTGGTCAGCTTTGCTCTCGAGCAAATTTAAAAGGCAAGTTTTATTTGAATAACTTTTTTTTCTTGTGTCTCCCTTTGTACACTTAGTATATTTTTCAGATACCATTGCTGCTATTTTTTCAGGATAACCTAAAACATCCTCAAATCCTAGTATTTCTGATCCTAAATAGCTTCCTAAGAGTCAGTATTCTCCCTGCATAGACCCAGTGCTGTCTAGGGTCTCATCTCCCTTCCTACAGCTATGACGTTCTAAATCACTGTCAGTTGCTTCATCTCATTCTTCCAGGAGTCTCATCGAAGCCGATGCGGATAGAATGATGAGGAAGTTTCTCTCAGAGCAGATACAGATAGGGGTTCTCCCAGCTCCTACCACTTTGGGTCAGGAAGTTTAACCAGCTCTACCCCTCCAGTATTAGCTCCTTCTCCAATTCGATACTTTGTTTTGGAGTCCTTGGATCCAAGTTTGCCGAGACCATCTGGATTGGATCCTCAGATCCAAAGGGTTTTTTTGAGCGCCCTGTCTCCGACGAGTTTGCAGCATAGTGGTTCTCAGAGTTGGAGCATCCCAGTCAGATCCAAGGTGTTGGGAGTCGACTCCAAAGATTTCAGAGCCATCTCTCCCCCTCGGACCCTTGACTTTGGATAGCTCGGCTCTGACGTCTGCATTGGGTGGATTGCCTTCAGGGCAGATGGAACCGATTGAGCAGAAGCATGGCTTCTCAGCGGCATCATTTTTTTTCTCCACAGGATGGTATGCCTTTGAAGTAGTGCAGAGAGTGTTCTCTTCTTCTGCAGGATGGACGGTCTCTCCCCCCACCTACAACATCTCATGTGTCTCTGTGCCTTCAGCCTCGACATTCGACTCCAAGGGACAGCCAGTCCAACCTCTTCAGGCTACCCAGAAGGGTATCACCATTTCTTCCAACACTTCCTGGAACATCCCACTGAGGAAGTACACCATAAGAGAAGGTGCAAAAGGAGGCACTTAGATTCTATCACAGAAGACACTCATTTTGATGAAGGGGAAGGCTCTCCTAGATCACCCAAAGACCTCTTATTTAGAGACATTCTAATGATCTTCAAACAGTAAGGTGGTTGGTCCTCCTGAAATCCTTCTCCGGAGAAATCAGTGTTCCTGGAGCCATTGGATCTTGCCCATCTACCTCCTGGGTTGGTCCACCCACTGAAGAGCTCATTGATTTGATCTCTCTGTGGACATGAAAGAACCTGATGCATTTGAATCTATCCCCAAGAGACCTGACAGAATTCTTTCATCACTGACAAGAAGGGAATTCTGGAACAAGGGAGTACCAGTAGATGCCATGGTTGTGGCAGTGCCACAAAGAAGGAACTTGCAGAACAAAGTTTCACTGTGCATCCCCCTAACAGAGTCTAGGGCTTTGGACAGATTTGGGAAGCATGCCTATGCTTCAGCAGCTTTTGCCAGCTTCATTAGTCTCACAGTTGGCAACCTTCAGTCCATTTCAAATTCATCCATGAGTCTTGCTGTAGCAGTATGTTTTTCGACCCCTCAAAGGACCTTCTCTAGGAACCAATGAGGAGAATGGAAAATGTGGCTCAGAAAATCTCAGGGACCTTTCCAGGACCAAAGTGGAGACGGTTCCCCTAGAGGCAGAGGGGGGAATGCTAATGGAAGACACCATACACATGGCAGAAGGGGCCTGGAAAACCAAGGGGCTAGAGATATGTTCTCTGACAGGCTCTACCGGCGCTCCTTTAAGGAGGACTGATTGTCTTCCTCAGGAGGCAATCTTTGGTCATTTATCCCTGCACCAGAGAGCCTGGGTAGATATCACAAAAGATACTTGGTGTAGAGGATCATTTCCAGAAGTTATGTAATTAATTTTCCCTTCCACCCCCATCATCCCAATAGTTTCCCATTGTTCCACACAATCAGAGGAAAGCAGCAGCACTAGAAATACAAAAGCTGCTAGAAAAAGCTTTATCCAAGAGGTCCCATCAGACCAGAGAGAGAATCTGGAACTTACTCACGATTCTTTTTAGTGCCAAAGAAAACGGGACTGGAGACCAATTCTGTCTTTCAGCAAGCTGAACAAGTCAGTTTGACACTCAAAGTTTTGGATGGTCATAGTTCAGTCCGTCCTGACATTTCTAGGTAAGGATGACAGGATGTGGTCAGTAGACCTTCAAGATGTGTACTATCAAATAAAAATGAACAGGCAGTCCGAAGTTTCTTGCGCTTCTGGCTGAGAGCCAGTCATTACCATTTCAGAGCCCTGCCCTTTGGTCTCACCACAGGTTCCAGGGTGTTCAAGTGCATGGCAGTGGTGGCAGCAGCTCACTTGAGACTATAGAGATTCTGGGTGTTTCCGGATTTAGACGACTGACTCATCACTGCCCTGACCAGGCATCTACTCATAATAGTGAGAAACCAGGTACTCCAAACCTGCTCTGTTCTAGGAATTGCAATAAATTACAACAAATCTCAACTGCAACCATCTCAAACACTGGAGTTCATAGGGCCAATTTTCAATACATTATCTGCAGCAGCTTCATTTCCCCTAGCTTGAGTGCAGACATTGAGATTTCAGGTTATGATAATTGTTCACAGCACCAAAATTTCAGCCTGATTGATTCTTCTAGCCTTGGGGTCAATGTCAGCGACCATAATTCTAGTCCCACTGGCAAGATTTCTTATGGGAATTCTTCATCTCAGTGGTCAATTCTTTATCAGTGGATGTCAGTTCAAATAAGGATCACACCTTTGGTGGTAGTCTGGTGGATAAGGTCAGATCAGGTTCTACAAGGCCATCTGTTCATTCTCCCTTAACCCAAGCCCATAGTGGCCGTGGACACATCCTAGATTGGGGTGGAGGGGGGGCAATTCTTGTGAAAAACAGTCCAAGGCACTTGGTCCCTGAAGAGACCAATTTGCATATAAATGTCCTGGAGATGAGAGCAGTGCTTTTGGCATTGCAAGCCTTTCAAAATGCTGTACCTCTGGGGACAGCTGCGATTCAAAAAGACAATGTGTCAGTGGTTTGGTACATCAGCAAACAAGGAGGAACCAGATCCTACCCCTTGTGTCAAGAAGCGCTCAGGATGTGGCAATGGGTGATCTCATCCAACCGCTCTCTGATAGCAATGCACATTCCGAGGAAGTCCAGTGTGATAGCAGACAACTTAGGCAGGTCCAGTCTACTACCTCCTGAGTGGTCTCTCAACATGAAAGTGACAGAAGCGATTTTCCATCAGTGGGGCCAGCCTTGCTGCAATCTTTTTTGTCTCCCCTACACAGTAAATGCAGCAGCTTTCTTGCCTAATCCCCCCCACCAGGGGAATTGCTGAGGGATGCTCTGCTTCACAATTTGCCCTCCTGTCTTCTCTATGCTTATCTAGCAACTCCCGTGATTTACAGGTTTCTACAGAAAGCTGCAGGGTTGAAGAGCAAAGTGTCTTTATTGCACCTTACTGGTCTCAGCAGGTTTGGTTCTCTTTCATTGCCCTCATCACCTTTACCCACCTTGGATTTTGGATCCAATTCCAGACCTCCTGTCTCACCCAACAGGTATAACTCATCCAAATAGCTCAACCTTCAGGCTTAACAGGGTGGTTTCTCCACTTCCATTAATAGCCAGGGAACCTGTATGCTTGTCTTCTGTACATCATATACAGGGTTGGGAGGATGGCCTAATGGTTAAGGTGTTTGCCTTACAAACACAAGGTGCAAGGTTTGAGTCTCACAAGGGATAATTGGCTAGGCTTAAAATGGCTCGGCAAGGGCAGTTAGCCTAGTACTAACATATGAACATATATATTATCTTCCCATAATGCTTCTACTAGGAACATTTACAAAAGTAAATGGAAGAGATTTGTTTGTTGGACACATCAAAAACATGTTGATCCATTTTAAGCCCCTGCGGTGGTGCTGCTGCAGTAGCGTTGTCGCCTCACAGTAAGATGCTGTCCGGTTCGATTCTCAGCTAGAGCATCTTCTGCGTGGAGACATGCATGAATTGAAGGTTGTGTGTCACCTGGCAAGAAACTCAAATGCCAGTCATTAGCGGACCCTAACCGGGAAAAGCCGAAAGACACAAACAAACACAAAGTGCCCTAGAGTTTCTGGCAGAAATTTTCAATGAAGGAGCAAGCTCCTTTACTATCAAAGTTCAGTTAGCAGCAATCTCTAACTTTCATATAGGAACTGACAGTTGTTCCCTAGTCTCTACTAAGATATGCAAGACCTTTCTAATAGGTACTGTTTTGCTTACACAGCCTTATATTCTTCATAATGTATGGCATGGAACTGTGGAAGTTTAGGAACCAAAAGGTACTGAAGGGTTTTATGAAATTAAACTATTAACTAGATGATTTATAATAATAAGAAAATATCTCTGGCATAAGTCTAATTACATTGAAAGCATGAGTTTTCTTTTAGTAGTATTGCTGTTGACTGCAAACTTATACAGGAACTGTCTGTGTCAACTTGAATAAGCTTTTGGTTCCATTTCTCAGGTGCCTCTTCAAGAGCTAAGAGAGAATGTAATCTGAGTCAGAATTGACTGAATATATTTTCCAGGTACGCCACAGAGAAGGTAGTACAGAAGATCCAGAACAGTGTACATACCGGCTCAGAAAACATTTAAATGCAAAGTTCCACAAAGTTAAGCCTTGGATCCATTGCTGATCTCAGCATACTTTAATGTCCTGAGACTCTCATTCTGTCCTACAAAGTCGTACAGTATGCAGGCATTTTAGTCTACCCATTCCTAAATTGCTTCTCTTGGTGAGGGTCATGTTAGTAACAGGCTGAACAAAGCAAGACAAATTCCTCCCTTTCCCCAGAAAAGCTCCTCATCTTATCCAACAGAATCTCAAAATGTTCCCAGCTAAGTTAAGTGATATCTTCTGGCAGTTGGCTTAAAGGGTTGAAAGCTGTAAACTGTATTTCCTGTGGTACAAGACTTGATTCTTTTAGTTCTTATTTGCTTACTGTGTGGCCTTGAGCAAGTCATCTAACTAGACATTGCTCCCTTGTTACCTCGGGAAAGGGTCTTTGTGTTCAATGGACTACCTACCTGGGTATTATTATAATATCTTTAGCACACCTTGGGTCTGAATTAAGGCTTCTTCCTTGCGTGCAGTACCTGATAAACCTCCTACATTATCACAGGATGCCAGACCACCTTAACTGTCTCCTCTTGACAACGTCGGACTAGTGTTTAGCTTAAGAATCCAGTAGTTTGCCAAGCTGTTCATCTCAACATGGAGTAAACCACCAGAATCCTGCAAAGGAATCTCATTTCTGTTTTTTACATCTGCAATCTCATCCTTCTGATCACTGCCCAGAGCTCATGACCATAGGTGAAAATGGTGGCATAGTAAACTGAGAACTTTGTCATATAATTCAGCTGTTGTTTCACCACAGTGGTGCAGTACAATATCTGCAGTATTTCTGCTACCACACTCCTATATTGGTCGATTTCCTGGTCTTCTGTACCTTCAGTCATGAACAAGACTGCAAGACATGTATAACTCCATCAGTGGGAGCTGCTTCCCTTTAACATGCAGAAACCATGCCTCTTTTCTAAAAGAGAAACATGAATTCTTATTTGAATATGCAGATGTTCATCCTAACTACTTCATACACAGCAACAAAACTTCTCCAGTACACACCAGAAATCACAGTCATTTATGGTCAAGAAGATACTTTTGTATGTAAACAGCAAAGATTAGGCTTACTTTTCCAGATTGTATATTCTCTAAACCCCAAACCCCTAACCTCAAGTCTGATGACATGGCTACAGAGTCAAAGACAATGTTGTAGCAATTATCACATGCTCACAAACAGCCATTTAATCCTTAAAAAACAGTGTGTGAAAGATAAACATGCACAATTTCACGGGAGAAATAAAAAACTTGCATACAAGCAAGGTCATCAAGAATACACACACATCTATGCTGCTGCACTAAAAAGCAATTTTACCAAACAAACAAACCTCAAAGACCTCCTAAGTCAATAAATGGCAATGCCTATCCTTAGCAAAAGCAGCCCCAAGAGCAATGCCTGTAAGGCAAACTAACTCACTGCCTAGGGCTCTTGCCATATGGGACTCCATTGTGTGACACACAGTTGCCCCCTTTCCAGAAAGAACAAGGAGAAGGTAATGGTTAGTCACTTATCTGGAGCCAGGATCCACCGACTTTCGCATACTCAAGTCACTATACCACTGATGCCAGTATGATTCTGTCATAGTTAATGTGGGTGTTAATGACCCGAGGCACACTTCCCTGGACTATATGAAGAGAAGCATTGTTGATGTCTCCAAGTATGTGTCTCAGGCAGGTATGTGTCTTGCATTGAGTAACATTCTACCTTCACAAAGGATGATGTCACAGTATAAACAAAGATGATTGACTTCAATAATTGTCTTAGTTTCTGGTGTCTTTCCAGAGGGATTCAGTATCTGTCAGCATGAAAGGACATAGTTAATAGACCATATTGCTTTGCAAAGGATGGTCTGCATCTGTCCCTGCTAGGCTTCCGAATATTGGCTAAAACATTATTCACCCACTTAGAGCCTTTTTTAGGGAATGCCAAATTGACAAACTTACTGACACAACAAATAAAACCAGAAGAAAACTAAAGGTGTTACTTCTCATTGTAGGAGTCAAAACAAGAAATGCCACACACTGCATGCTCTGTCCACTCTGGAAAATATAGACATCTGTGCTGCTACTCAGACATGGTATAACTCTGCAGAAAGTACTTTAGTAGTGCAAGGCTTCATTGCCAGCCACACATTAAGACCATTAGCTGCACAGACAAGGGACAAAAGGTAGAGGAGTCTCAGTCTATATTAGCGACAAATGTAACCCTATGTTGGTTAAACAAGACAATGCCCTGGAATTTATCCAGATGCAAATCGCCACAAAGTCCCATACCATATCCTAGCAAGCTAAAGGCCACCTTCCATGTCCTTTGAATTCCATAGCTCATACCTAGACCTACTGGAGACACTCAGCATTAAACCAAAAACCGTATTCAATGGAAACATACACTGCCTCATTCTCAGAGGCACAAAGATTACTATACTTTATTAGCACAAAAGCCCTTGACCAGATAGTGTGTGCACCCACCAGAAGTTCTATCATATTGGGCCTAGTACTCACCAGTAAAGGTGAATGCTGCAATCCCCCCACCTCACCCCATGTCACATCTTCCACAAAGCTGTCTCCTTCAAAATAAAAATCAACTCAATAAGCCTGGAAAAGCCTGTAACAGTTAGGAACTATTCCAAACTGCATCCTATTAATCAATAGCCTGACAAATTTCACTGCCAGGTCAAACCCCAAGTTCACAGCAACCTCTGCAGAAATTTCAACAGAGACCCAGTACAAGTATGTAAATGGCTGTGTAGTGGCTGCTGTACCTACTTGGAAGTATGCCCAAAACAAAGACTGTAAGCAGACCACACTGGTGGAATCCTAACCTTAATATGGTACATAAAATAAAAAAGTCATGGCTAAAACCAGGAAGAGCAAGTCCCATAATTATTGGGGCCTTCTATTTAAACTAAACAGCCAACTAAGAGAAATAATTAAGTCCAACAAGGCCGATTAAAAGGTCACAATAGTCTCATAGTCAAAAGACAGCCACAAGATCTTCTACATCTATGTGAAAAACCTCAAGGTAGCACACATCAGTGTGCCATAGTGGTGATCAGTGGTGCCACTTTTACTGAGCAGAGTAATATAGCAAATTTGTTGGCTTGACATCTCAGACTTCGCACCCCCCACTTACTCTCTGCCTTCCCCCCATGAAATACTTACTAGCATACCCCCCCCCAGCTATTAACAGAGGGAGAAGGTTCTGGTAGTGCTTGCTAAGGCCAAAAAATACAGCCTCGGTGTGCCCCGACAGCATCCAGGGATATGTGCTAAATAGCTTGAAATATGCCCTATCAGGACCTTTTGAGTCACTTTTCAACTACAGTTGCAAAACAGGGTTTATACTTTGAGAACAGAGGACTACAATGACTATCCCACTTCAGAAGAGTGGACCATCAGCCAACCCTAGCAACTACAGAACTATTAATCTGGCAAGTCTAATATGCAAAGCTGTGGAATGAATTGTTATGGAAATGATCAGCAAAGATATAGGCATCCTTCAGACACTGGACCCAACCCAGTTTGGCTTTGTCAAGGGAAGGTCATGCCTACTAAACCTGGTAGACTTCTTTGAGAAGATTGCACATACTCCGGTCCCTCAACAACAGGTGCAAAATATGACTCTGACATTGTACATGTGGGTGTGAATGACCTGAGACTTACCTCCCTGGACTACATGAAAAGAGACATGGAGGAGATCTCGGATTATGTAGCCCAGGCAGGTATAACCGTAACCCTGAGCAGTCTCCTACCATCAACCCAGAATGATACCACAGTACAAGCAGAAAATGATTGATTTCAACAATTGGCTGAGTTTCTGGTGTCATTCTGAGGGGATCCAGTATCTGTCTGCCTGGGTTGACATCATTGACAGACCTCGATACTTTGCCAGAAATGGCCTACATCTGTCATCCCTGGGCTTCTGGATACTGGCCAAGGCTCTTGCCATCCCTATAGTGCCTTTTTTAGGTGGTGTTCCAAAGACCAAATTACCACCGTAACGGCTACAAACAAATGCAATCTGAGGGTTATGCTGCTCAGTGCTAGAAGTCTAAATCTCAAAATGCACTCGCTTGACGCACTCCTTAAATTAGAGAACATCGACATTTGTGCTGTAACAGAGACTTGGTTCAAGGCAGCAGAAAGCACCCCTGCACTACCAGGCTATAACTCATTCCACACCTTTCGGCCCCAGAACTTGGACCAAAGCTCCAAAGGCGGTGGTGTTTCCATATTCATAAAGTATAGCAAAACACAAGCCTCTTAACTTCCCTTAAGGATTCCTTTCGAACCTCTTGTACAAACAGATCCAAAAACAAATGAAACAGAGTCCAAACTGGCCGAAATCTTTTATTATAAAACATAAGTGCTTTCAGGTTAAAAAACCCTTCATCAGGCAAACTTCACATAACCATTACAGTCTTAAAATAGTTCTAAAAGTAACCAATTACTTTCTATACTTGAACCGCCTTTTCTTTAAGGCCGGTTTTAAAGGTACAGAGCTATTTAACCCAGGTGGGCTATCAGCAGCCAACTGTATGAATCATCTTAATTCTGCATACCCTGTATAATTAACAATACACCCCCCCCCCTTTTTTTTTCATTTGTGCAACATGCAAAACCATAAAAACAAAAGTATGATCTGGAAAGCTAGAAACATGCTGATACAATGCATTATGTTTGTCCTTCTGTCTGATAGATGACAAGTGGTGCAATATTCTTGTTTTAACTTAGTTTTTCTAACATAAAAATTTGGACATAATTTACAGCATGCCAAGTAAACCACATTCTCTGTATGGCAATCTGCATAGAACTCAAATGTATATTTTTTGTTTGTAACAGGATGTATAAAATAATTTAAACCATTCACATTTGAATATGCTTTGCAGTGCATACAGGGAAACGTCCCTGTTCTCATCTGTGCAGAGGAAACACTGTTAGCTTTCTTATTTTTTTGACCCAGATTCTATGCAGAACATATCTTTTATATTACTATTTTGCTTGAAGGTGAATCTAGGTTTCTCATCTAAAATATCTTTCAGGTGATTGTCACTTCTTAATATCTTCCAGTTTTGCTTAATAATATCACGTACCCCATACACATTATTACTATAACTTAGCATTACTTTGGGTTTTTTATCATATTTATTAGATGACTTCAACTTGTCTCCCTGCTGTTCTTTATTATCAGAAAACCACGGTCTAGCCCTGGCTTCCCTGTTGGATATTATGCTGTCCTTACTTTTTTCTAAGTTTTCCTTTAGGTATCCCTTTTCCTTAAGATGTTCATTTAACACATCAATTTCTTTGTGAAACTCATTATTATCTGTGCACAGCCGAGAAACTCTGTATCCTTGCCCTTGCATAATGTTATGAAAAGTATGCCTGGGACGCATGCTACGTGCATTCACATAATGATTTCTCCAACATTGTTCCCTATGCAGGGTGGTGCCTAGCTTGCCAGTTACATTTTTATTTAATGTGACATCTAAGAAGGCAATAGTCTCATTGCTGTGATCTACTGAAAACCTGAGAAAATCTGTGGTTTTCTCCAGGTAGTCAACAAAATTCAGCAGTTCATCACTGCACTGTGCCCACAATAACAAAATATCATCAGTAAATCTGGCATACAAAATATAGAAGTCTTCCAAGGATGTTCACATTTTAAAAATATTTTTATCTTCCCAGAAGTCTAACACTAGATTGGCATAAGAGTTGACACAGGGTGTGCCCTTGGCAACACCCTGTACCTGCCTGTAGTGTGTTCCATTACAAAGAAAGATGTTATTTTCTAACACCAATGCTAATGCTTCCAGGATTAAAATGTTGGTGTTCTCATCATATATGTTAACTGTATGCAGTACCTCTTTCACTGCCTTTAACCCAAATTTATATGTGATGACCATGGACAGACTAGTAACATCCATAGTTACCATCAACACACTCTTCTAATCTGAAATTTGGCAAGCATCATACAATTTTGATAAGAATTATGCAGTGTCTTTCAAAATCCTAGGAAAATGAACAAGCAGATTTTTCAACTTTGCTTCTACCCACATAGATAGATGTTCAGTGACCCATCCCCTCCCAAACTATGGGTCTCATCGGTGGGGGTAGGGTATTTTTATGCATTTTTGGTAGTGCTTTAAAAACAGGAATTACTGGATGTTCAATGCTTAAAAATGCATATAAGTCATCATCTAACACTCCATTTATTCTTAAAGCCCTTAACTTCTTACCAACATTACATATATATTGCTTAACCATCAAAGGTAACATATTTCTATAAGTACGGATATCACTAGTTAGGGCATCCAAAGATTGTATGTAAGCTGTAGTATCCATAACTGCAATGGCCCCACCCCTATCAGCTGGTTTAATAACCAATCTATCATCATTCATTAAATCTAGCAGTGCTTGCCTTTCCAAATAAGTTAAATTATTAAACCTGCATGTTGCATTGTCATGATAAAGTCTTATTTCATCCTCACAGGTTTTTAAAAAAGTATGAACTGTGGGATGCATAACTGGTACAAAAGTACTCGGATGTTTCATAACATTAGTATAGTGGCTACTTCCCTTAAACATGTTATTCAGAATGACATTCCGCCCAAACATGTGCAAATCCAATATAACTTCACTTAATACTGACGCCCTACTGGGTACAAATGATAATCCTTTACCTAAAACAGTCATTTGTTCTTTAGTCAATTGAACATTAGCTATATTAAATACATTACAATAATTAAAATCAGTCAGTTCATGACTATCTGATTCACAGCCCTTTGTGCAGCGCGACCTCGCCTGTTTTCTGTTTTCTTCCTTACTGGTACTGGGAAAGTTGGAAAAGTCATAGAGCTGCTCCTTGCTGCAAAAAAAGATGATGATGAAGAAGGAAGTGAGGTTTTCGGTCTTGCTCCCATGCTGGTGCTGGGCTGTTTGGTTCCCTGTATGATGTCATCAACCCGAGCCATAGTGGAGATGTCGCTAGGAATTTCTGGATGTTCAGTGCTTAAAAATGCATACAAGTCATCATCTAACACTCCATTTATTCTTAAGGCCCTTAACTTCTTACCAACATTACATATATATTGCTTAGCCATCAAAGGTGAGAAATGTCTGTAAGTACTGATATCACTACTTAGGGCATCCAAAGATTGTATGTAAGCTGTAGTATCGATAACTGCAATGGCCCCACCCTTATCAGCTGGTTTAATAACCAGTCTGTCATCATTCATTAAATCTAGCAGTGCTTGCCTTTCCAAATAAGTTAAATTATAAAGCCAGCTTTAAAGAAAAGGCGGGTCAAGTATAGAAAGTAACTGGTTGCTTTTAGAACGGTTTTAATATTTAAGACTGTAATGGTTATGTGAAGTTTGTCTGATGAAGGGTTTTTTAACTTGAAAGCACTTACGTTTTATAATAAAAGATTTTGGCCAGTTTGGACTCTGTGTCATTTGTTTTTTTATCTGTTTCTACAAGAGGTTCGAAAGGAGTGCTTAAGGGAAGCTAAGAGGCTTGTGTTTTACTACATTTTGGTTTATTGTTGCATCTTCTTTCCACATGACTGAACTACAGAATGATGAGATTGAACTGGACTACCAGCCACATAAATGTTCACTGGGCTCAGTAAGTGAGAAATTTAAAAGCAATGTTTCTTCCTGTTTAAATCCTTTACTTGGGATGGACTTGATGAAGAACTGCTCACAAGAGAATGACCTATCTACAGGTGAGCTGTTAAATAAGACTTTCTTTCAGCTTCTGACTTGTTTAGATAATAGTACAAGAAAATTGAAATGCCTGAAATGGCAGAGGTTTCATATGGAAGCATGTTTGGAATAGAAAATAATGCCTAGGCAGATGAGAGTATTATGTATGCCAGCACAAGAGATGCATGTCCTGACTTGCTAGCACGCTGGCAGCAGATTAACATAGATACCAGCTTTTGTTATATGAATTTGCTTATATAATATTTTTCACCTGTTGAAGAGGAACTTCGTAGTGAGGTAAAAGATCTACAGAGTAATTTACAAATGCATTATAACACAGACCAACATCTGTGTAAAATTACCCATGTAAATAAACTGCAACAAACAAAGATGAAAAAGCTGCAAAGGGACTATCAGGGCTTCATGACAGACTGTATTTTTACATGGCCTCGTGAACAGACTAGAACTGAATCAAATCTAGCAGTAGCATAATTTACATACTAACAATGTGTCTACTGAGCCCAGTGATGTTTTTCAGAATGTTAATGTTCAACAAAATGTGAACAATGCCTCTGTGGCTACAACCACAACAACAGAAGGTTCCATGGTTACCGTGGATCCTAATAGCAACATCTCCACTATGGCTCGGTTTGATGACATCATACAGGGAACCAAACAGCCCAGCACCAGCATGGGAGCAAGACCGGAAACCTTGCTTCCTTCTTCTTCATCTTTTTTTGCAGCAAGGAGCAGCTCTATGACTTTTCCTACTTTCCCAGTACCAGTAAGGAAGAAAACAGGCGAGGTCGCTCTGCACAAAGGGATGTGAAACGTCAGATAGTCATGAACTGACTGATTTTAATGATTGTAATGTATTTAATATAGCTAATGTTCAATTGACTAAAGAACAAATTAATGTTTTAGGTAAAGGATTATCGTTTGTACCCAGTAGGGCGTCGGTATTAAGTGAAGTTATACTGGATTTGCACATGTTTGGGCGGAATGTCATTCTGAATAACATGTTTAAGGGAAGTAGCCACTATACTAATGTTATGAAACATCCGAGTACTTTTGTACCAGTTATGCATCCCACAGTTCATACTTTTTTAAAAACCTGTGAGGATGAAGTAAGACTTTATCATGACAATGCAACATGCAGGTTTAATAATTTAACTTATTTGGAAAGGCAAGCACTGCTAGATTTAATAAATGATGATAGACTGGTTATTAAACCAGCTGATAGGGGTGGGGCCATTGCAGTTATGGATACTACAGCTTACATACAATCTTTGGATGCCCTAACTAGTGATATCAGTATTTATAGAAATATCTCACCTTTGATGGTTAAGCAATATATATGTAATGTTGGTAAGAAGTTAAGGGCTTTAAGAATAAATGGAGTGTTAGATGATGACTTGTATGCATTTTTAAGCATTGAACATCCAGTAATTCCTGTTTTTAAAGCACTACCAAAAATGCATAAAAATACCATACCCCCACCGATGAGACCCATAGTTTGAGGGGGGATGGGTCACTGAACATCTATCTGTGTGGGTAGAAGCAAAGTTGAAAAATCTGCCTGTTCATTTTCCTAGGATTTTGAAAGATACTGCATAATTCTTATCAAAATTGTATGATGCTTGCCAAACCTCAGATTAGAAGAGTGTGTTGATGGTAACTATGAACGTTAATAGTCTGTTCACAGTCATCACAAATGAATTTGGGTTAAAGGCAGTATAAGAGGTACTGCACACAGTTAACATATATGATGAGAACACCAACATTTTAATCCTGGAAGCATTAGCATTGGTGTTAGAAAATAACATCTTTCTTTGTAATGGAACACACTACAGGCAGGTACAGGGTGTTGCCATGGGCACACCCTGTGCCAACTCTTATGCTAATCTAGTGTTAGCCTTCTGGGAAGATAAAAATATTTTTTAAAATGTGAACATCCTTGGAAGACTTCAGTATTTTTTATGCCAGATTTGTTGTTGATATTTTTTGTTGTGGGCACAGGGCTGTGATGAACTGTTGAATTTTGTTGACTACCTGGAGAAAACCACAGATTTTCTCAGGTTTTCAGTAGATCACAGCAATGAGACTATTGCCTTCTTAGATGTCACATTAAATAAAAATGTAACTGGCAAGATAGATACCACCCTACATAGAAAACAATGCCGGAGAATTCATTACTTGAATGCACATAGTATGCATCCCAGGCATACTTTTCTTAACATTATGCAAGGGCAAGGATACAGAGTTTCTCGGCTGTGCACAGATAATAACGAGTTTCGCAAAGAAACTGATGTGTTAAATGAACATCGTAAGGAAAAGGGGTACCCAAAGGAAAACATAGAAAAAACTAAGGACAGCATAATATCTAACAGGGAAGCCAGGACTAGACCATGGTTTTATGATGATAAAGAATAGCTGAAGTCCTCTAATAAATATGATAAAAAAAACAAGGTAATGCTACGTTATAGTAATAATGTGAATGGGATACGCCATATTATAAAGCAAAATTGGAAGATATTAAGACAATCACTTGAAGGATAGTTTAGATGAGAAACCTAGATTCACCTTCAAGCAAAATAGTAATATAAAATATATGTTATGCATAGAACCTGGGTTAAAAAATAAGAAGGCGGCTAACAGTGTTTCCTCTGCAGAGATGAGAACAGGGACTTTTCCTTGTAGGCATTGCAAAGCATGTTCAAATGTGAATGGCTTAAATTATTTTATACATCCTGTTACAAACAAAAAATATACATTTGAGTTCTATGCAGATTGCCATACAGAGAATGTGGTTTACTTGGCATGCTGTAAATTATGTCCAAGTTTTTATGTTAGAAAAACTAAGTTAAAACAAGAATATTGCACTACTTGTCATCTATCAGATAGAAGGACAAACATAATGCATTGTATCAGCATGTTTCTAGCTTTCCAGATCATACTTTTGTTTTTATGGTTTTGCATGTTGCACAGATAAAAAAAAGGGGGAGGGGGGTATTGTTAATGATGCAGAGTATGCAGAATTAAAATGGATCATACAGTTGGCTGCTGATAGCCCACCTGGGTTAAATAGCTCTGTACCTTTAAAACCAGCCTTAAAGAAAATGCGGGTCAAGTATAGAAAGTAATTGGTTGCTTTTATAACTCTTTTAATATTTAAGACTGTAATGGTTATGTGAAGTTTGTCTGATGAAGGGTTTTTTAACCTGAAAGCGCTTATGTTTTATAATAAAAGATTTCGGCCAGTTTGGACTCTGTTTCGTTTGTTTTTGGATCATATTCATAAAGTATGTGCACACCTCCAGACTGGTTGCCCAATATAACACATCAGAGATACTTCAGGTGCAGCTAACATTGGGTAGGACAGCGATTTATGTCATAGCCTGCTATAGATCTCCAACCATGTCCCAAGACTCACGCTCCATGTTCCTAAGCACCCTGGAGAATATTAGGGTCCAACCTAACACACTCATACTAGGCAACTTCCACTACCCCTCTATTAATGGGAAAAGCTACTCATGTACCAATACACTTGCCCAGCGTTTCGTGGAATTCATTAATTCCAATGCCCTGGACCAGCATGTTCTTATCCCTAATAGAGGTAGCAACTTCCTTGACCTGGTCATTACTAACATGGGCGACCGTTGCTCTATACCAAGAGTCAACTCCTCCCTGGTTAGATCTGACCACAAACTAATCACCTTGGAAATCCACATCCCTCCCACCCACCCCCGCAAAGGTAACCACCATGAAAAACTTCTCCAAAGCTAACTTTGGGCTCCTAAAAACAGAGGTGGCTAACTTCATGGCACCCATGCAAATGGAGAATAGTTGCATGACCGCCGAATCATATACTAATGCCCTGTATGAACACGTACACAAATGCATGGATCTCGCCATACCCAATAGAACCAAGATGCTCTCCTCCAAAAAAAGGAAGCCAATCTGGTGGTCCCCTGCCATCAACAAACTCTACAGCAGAAGAAGAAAACTGATTGGGAATAAGGTAAAGCCCCAAGACTGGAAAACCCTCCATCTGAAGTAGTTAACTTCATTTATCTGCAACCTGTGGGTATTTGGATATATATCGGATCCGAGCCAGCAACATTTTATAAAGCATCTGCTCCAAGCTCCTCCCCTTACCCATAATCCCCCAGATCTCGTTTGCTGCTTTATGCGTACGCATTGTGGTCTCTATAGCTCCAAGTTGAGTACTGTAAGTGGAACTTTAAATTCTTTAGTTAGTGTGTGAGAGTAGTTGTTTGTGATAGCCCTTCCTCCCCTTCATCTGTCGTCAGATTGTTAAAAAAAAAAAAAAAGTAGTTAGAAAGTTTGTGTTTCTTTATTGAATAGAGTATGTCTAGCCAATCCCTCAGTGTGCGTGTGTCTAGTTTAGTGTTTGGCTCAGTGGAGTGTATTATGGCTGACCAGCCTAAACCAGTGTTCAAGAAATGCACATAGTGTGGCCACAAGTTTTTACCGGCTGATGGCCACACTGTGTGTGTTGTTTGCCTTAGCATTCCCCATCTTAGTTTGCCATGTGCTGTGTGTGCAGGCTTCATTCCCAGAGCCCTTAAAGAAAGGAAGGCAAAACTGGTAGCCAAGGGCCTGCTACCAGTTTCTGCCTTAGAGACAATGGCCTCGACATCGGCTCCTGTAGCCGACCAACCCACCCCTCAGGCAGGGACTCAACCTCCCACTAAGTCTGCTGAGGCGGGGACAAAAGCTGCAGATAAGGACAAAAAAGAGAGAGAGAAAAGGGTAGAGAGGCACCGCAAGCGATCTGAGTGGGAGCCTTTTCCCAGTCCACCTGTGAAAGTTGTTAGGACCATTTCTCCTCAGCTCCATTCCCCCCAGGTTCTCCCCGGAGCTGACGGAGCCCTTCTTCGAGGTCGTCTCATAGGGACACATCCGAGTTGGTCGCCTCCTCGTGGTCGACTCGGAGTCTATCAGAGCTTAACATGGACAGGATGATGCGTAGATTCATTCTGACCCAAATCCAAATGGGAGTCTTGCCAGGCCCCTCTCTGGACCTCTGTGCTCTTCTTCCATCCTGTCTCTCCTTCCCCGATCTGACCATCTGTCTCTGGGTTTATGGATCCGAGGATCCACGGAGCTGGGGGTTCGGCACCGACTGTTCCTCCAAACTCGACGCTGGCCATTACCTTGAGTTCTTCGGATCAGACTTGTTCGGATCTGAGCAACTCTCGGGGCCGAGAACAGGGAGCCAGATCCGAGGGAATGGAGATGTCTACGGCTCCGACTTTGTCGGTTCCGAGACATTCCTTTGGAGCCCTGGCTCTTCCTTGTTGGTTGCCAAGGAGGTGTGCTCTCCTTCGGCCTTCGACGTGGTGGAGACTGTTCTCTCCCAGGGACTGAGACCCCAGCCCATTGCCTTGGATTTGGTCACGACTCCCATCAGCTTGTCCCACGGACAGACCGTGCCAGAGGACCCCCAGGTAGATTCCATTGTGGAACCCCCCATGACTTACGAGCCCTCTTCAGAGAGTCCCACTGAGGAGGCCCCATGTAAGCATTCGTGTAAGAGGAGTCACATGGACTCCCTCGAGTCCCTCACAGAAGATACTGACTTGGATGAAGGTGAGGGTTCCCCCAGCTCACCTCCTGAGGATGTCTCCTTTGGAGACATCATGGAAATCCTCCGCCACAGGGGAGGTTGGTCAGCCCCAAAACCCTCAACGGACGAATCAGTATTCTCGGAGACCTTTGGCACAGGCCCATCTACATCCTGGGTATCCCCTCTTGCAGATCCATTAGTGGATCTTATCACCACGCGGGCATGGAAGGAGCTTAACACCATACAACCAATACCCAAACACCCAGACAGGATCCTTTCTCCTCCCACAGACAGGCTTGGTACAAGGGATTCCATGTGGATGCTATGGTGGTGGCGGCTGCCACCAAGAGAGAACTGGCTCAGGAAAGTTCTTCGGTCCACACTCCGGCATAGAGTTTAGGGCGGTGGACCGCTTGGGGAAGCGAGTTTTTTCTTCATCGATGTTTTCTATACAAGTGCTGAATTATTTGGCACATGTCATTTGACTCCAGCAAGACCTGGTCATGGAATTTGCTGTGTTGCCCCCAGAGTCCTTGTCGCCAGAGGACAAGCGGCTGTTCTCGGTGAAAATGTTGACTCTGAAATCCGTTTCTAACACGTCCATGCGTCTTCTTTCCCATGTCACGGAAAGAGCGGCTAGGGCGGCTGGGACTGGAGTAGCTATGAGGCGGCACACCTGGCTCACTCTGTCAATTCACGGATCCCTTCAAGGCGTCTTTCACGAATGCTCCCTTTGACGGTTACTCCCTTTTTGGGAAGACGGTTCGTGACACCGTAGTCCAAAGCGAGAAGTACGGGAAGACTCTGTCTGCCATCGGAGTCCGCTTCTCTAGCCCTCAAAGATCTTTTTCTAGGAATCAGAGAGGGCAGAAGAAGATGTGGTTCAGAAAATCTCAATTTTCCCATGACACTCAGGGTAACTCATCCCCTAGAGGCAGAGGGGGACAAAGACAGACGCCGCCCCAGAAGCAGAGGGGGTCCGAGGAACTTTGGGTCAAGGAAGACCTTCTCGGTCCGACCCGCGCAGCAACCCTGAGGGGTTGCCTGACTGTCCTACTCTGTCATTGCACCTAACGGTCCATTATGCCGGACCATTGGGTGCTCCAAATAATATCCAGAGGATACTCCATCCCATTCATCACCCCACCTATACAATCAAAGCGCCTCCCGGATGTCTCACCTGCTCAAAGGGAGGCCACAGAGCACAAGATTTCAAAGTTGCTTTACAATTGGGCCATTGAATCGGTCCACCCCAGATCAGTCCGGATTAGGTGTTTACTCCAGGTTCTTTTTAGTGCCAAAAAAGACGGGGGACCTCAGACGTATATTGGACCTGTCTACCCTGAACCTGTTGGTAGCCAAGCAGAAATTCCAGATGGTTACCTTACAGTCCATCCTACCTTATCTCCAAGGATGCGACTGGATGTGCTCGATAGACCTCCAGGAAGCTTACTACCATATCAAGATTTGCAGAAGCTTCAGGAAATTTCTTTGCTTCCGGCTGGGAGCCAATCATTTCCAGTTCAGACCCCTACCCTTTGGTCTCACCACAGCCCCCAGGGTGTTTACCAAGGTTATGGCAGTAGTAGCGGCTCACCTGAGGCTTCAGGGAATTCAGGTGTTTCCTTAACTAGACGATTGGCTCCTCGCTGCTACCACCAAGTGTCTACTTTGCATGGCCAGAGACTCCTTCATGCATCTTGCAGTCAATTTAGGGATCACCATCAACATCTCCAAGTCCCGCCTAAATCCGACACAGACCTTGGAATTCATAGGGGCACGGTTGGACACATTACTATTACAAGTTTTTCTCACTCAGGACAGGATCCAGAACCTACAGGCCCATGTGTCCGTGATCCTCTGCCCCAGGACACCGATGGCGAGCAACATTCTCCGCGCCTAGGCTCCATGACAGCAGCAATTTCAATTCTACCATGTGCGTGCCTTCACATGAGGGTGCTTCTGCAGTTCAGTGGTCTTGGTTAGACCTCCTCATGGACTACCCTATACGGATCAGCAAAACCTGCAAGACTTCTCTTCTTTTGTGGCTCCATTTGCTGGAAATCTTGGCAGGTCGCCCATTCTTAACATCCCCAGCCCAAGCCACAGTGACAACGGACGCCTCCCAGCTAAGGGGTGGGCACTTTTTGGGAAGGACAGTCCAAGGCACGTGGTCCCAAACCGAGACCAGATTGCATATCAATGTTCTGGAGACGAGGGCAGTGCTTTTAGCGTTGTAAGCCTTTCACACTGTTTTTCCCCTGGGGACGATTGCAGTTCAGTCAGACAACATGTCCATTATCAGGTACATCAACAAACAAGGAGGGACCAGATCTTACCCTCTCTGCCGAGAGGCCATGAGAGTGTGGGAGTGGGCGATTTCCACTAGTCTGTTTCTGATCGCAATGCACATCCCTGGACACTCCAACATTTTAGTGGACAGATTGAGTCGGGCTATTCTAATGTCGTATAAGTGGCCCCTGAAACAGTCAATAGCGGAGGAGATCTTCCTAGCGTGGGGTCACCCTTGCTGCGATCTCTTCGCATCTCCTTCCAACGTGAAGTGCATTGAGTTCTTCACTCTAATCCCCTCCCCAGGGGACTCCCCCAGCGATGCTCTCGTCCATGCTTGGCCTCCCAGCTAAGGCTTATTCCCCGCTACCTCTAATTCCGAAGTTTCTTCAGAAAGCATACCGACTGGGGTGCAAAGTGATCCTCATTGCCCCGTTCTGGCAGCGTCATGTGGTTCCCCTTCATCTGGTCTCATGCTCTAACTCCTCAATGGATTCTAGATCCCTGCCCGGATCTCATATCCCATCACTTGCGCATCAGTTCGCCCCACCTGGACAGCCTCAACTTGATGGCTTAGTTGCTCCAGATCCCCTGATTGCTAGGACTCCCAGTTTATCATCTTTGGTAAAGTGTATTCTGGTGGCATCCCTCAAAGCTTCCACTAGGAAGGTTTACCGCAGCAAATGGAAATGCTTTTCTATTTGGGCTTCTCAAAGAAACATAGATCCATTTACTGCCCTGGTACCTGCAGTCTTGGAGTTTTTGTCATATATTTTTCAACAAGGGGCTAGTTCCTTCACAGTGAAAGTACAACTGGTAGCCATATCTAATTTTCATACTGGTGAAAATTCGAATACTCTGGCCTCCTTGAGATTATGCAAGGCCTTTCTATAAGGTACTTTTCTCTTGCGTCCCCCGGTTAAGAAGTCCGTCTCTCCTTGGGACCTTACTCTAGTTCTGCAGGCATTGTTGGCACCCCCTTTTGAACCAGCAGCATCAGTAAACTTAAAAATTCTGTCCTGGATAGAAGATAGCCTTTTTAGTGGCCATTACTTCGGCTAAAAGCGTTTCTGAGATCCAAGCTTTGTCTGTCATGCCCCCCTACTTGATTTTTCATAAAGGCAGGTTTCGCTTTGCACGAACCCTTCTTTCTTACCGAAAGTGGCTTCTGAATCTAACATTAACCAGATGATTAATCTGCCTGTGTTCTTTCCAAATTTCCAGAACTAGATGTTCATAGACAGCTTTGTTTCTATCTACACAGGACTAAGCAATTTCATAAGTCTGACCAATTATTTGTGTCCTTTTCTAGACCGATTTTGGGCGAGACCATTTCCAAGGTCTCCTCAGCCAGGTGGATTACACAATGTATACTGCAAGTCTATAGGGATAAAGGCCTATCCCCACCTGGTCCTATTAAAGCCCATTCCACCAGACCTATGGCAACTTCTGCTGCTTTTTGGTCTAGGGTTTCTCTGGATGATATCTGTGCAGCAGCGACCTGGGCAAGGTCACATACATTCATCTCTCATTATAAGTTGGATTTGATCTCTGCAGTGCTCAAGAATATCCTTCCATGAGGGCCTCCCAGGAGATTTGGTAGCTAGGTACTCTGTCCCATAGGTTGCTGATAAATGAAGTTAACTACTTCAGATAAAGAAGTTATGTACTCACCATAATGTTCCATCTGAGTAGTTATACTTCATTTTCTGCAACCGTCCCTCCCTCCTTCCCCCGAACCTGTACTAGATTAATGTTATTGAGTTGCTAATAGTTTGGTCAGTGGCAAACTTGATCTGAGGGAAGGTAAGAGAGGTGAGGGATTATGGGTAAGGGGAGGAGCTTGGAGCAGATGCTTGATAAAATTTTGCCAGCTCGGATCAGATATGGATCCGAATACCCACAGGTTGCAGAAAATGAAGTATAACTACTCAGATGGAACGTTATGGTGAGTACATAACTTCTTTTTATCAGCCTCAACAAAACGTTGAGATCCCTCATCAAATCCTCTAAAGCTAGCTATGAAAACAGAATTGGAGCAAATAGTAAAGACAACCGCAAGTCCTTCTATAGTTATGCAAAGAATCTCCATGGCAATACCCAGCTTTGCTCTAAGCTACTGCACAATGGTAACTCCTGTACCGAGCCAACAGATATTGCCAATATACTGGCCGACAGAATCAGTGACAACTGTACTCCTCTCTCCCCCACCAAAGGACCAATCACAATACCAGTAGATTGCCAGGCACCCAGTATTACTGCTGCACAGGTTAAAGCAGCACTGTCCAAGGCCAAGAATACAGCTTCATTGGGACCTGACAATATCCCTGGCTGTGTTCTACATGAACTACAGAGTGAACTGGCACCTCACCTGTGTGCCCTGTTCAATGACAGCCTCACATCAGGATTTGTCCCTACCGAATGGCACACTGCTACAGTCATCTCTCTCCACAAAAGAGGAGTGACTACAGACCCTGGGAACTGACACCCCATTAGCCTGACGAGTCTGATATGAAAGCTATGGAACGCATCATCATGGACCTAATAAACAAGGATATAGGGAATCTACAAACTCTGGATCCCACACAGGTTTTGTGAAGGGTAGATCATGCCTGCTCAACCTGGTCGACTTCTTTGAGTCAGTCACCAGAGCTGTGGATGAAGGCAGTATGGTTCATACAGCCTACCTTGATCTGGCCAAGGCCTTTGATACCATTCCCCACTCACGAATCATAGAAAAACTCACTAAGCAAGGCATCAACCCTTGTATCACTAGGTGGGTTGCAAACTGGCTCACAGATGGAACCCACAATGTGAAAATAGCTGACTCCAAGTCAAACTGCCAACCAGTTACGAGTGGAGTCCTACAGGGTTCGGTCCTGGGTCCTCTCCTGTTTATCTACTTCTCTGAAGTCCAGGCCAAAACAAAGGGACTCTGGCTGACAAAGTTTGCAGATGATTGCAAGTTGGGAGCTGCTATTAACTCCCCAAGTGATGTTGACCTCCTACACAATGGCTTCATTGAGACCAATGACTGGTGTCAGAACCATGGCCTTAAGCTCAATGCCAAAAAATGTGTTATCATCCTCTTTGGGAAAAACCCGGTTCCCATGAATTACCTCATTGATGGTAGTCCACTGAACACAGAAGATGTTATAAGAGATCTGGGAACACAGGTTGACAGCAACCTCTCTTTTGATCACCACATTGGCACTGTGGTCAGAAAGTTATATGTGGCACATCTCATTACTAAGGGTTTTGCATCCAGGAAGAAAGAGGTCATTGTCTCCCTCTACTCTTCCCTCATTAGGCCAGTCATCGAGTATAGTGCCCCATTTGGCATGTACCTCACTAGACACCTGCAACAACTGGAGAGGCTGCAAAAGTACCTCACAAAGAGGATCCTAAACCTTAAACATTTGTACTATATGGACAGACTAAAAAAACTCCCAACTATTCTCTTTCTCATATCGGCTACTTAGTCGATCTCTGCTTGACTTACAAAGCCGTGTCTGACCCAGCTCTGTTAGAAATGCTACATCTAAAGAAATCACAATCCCTCCGCACCACACGCTCCAGGGACCTCAACCTCATTACCACAGTCAACAGAACAAGCTGGAGGGACAGGTTCATAACCGAGAAACTGCCCATGCTATGGAATAGACTTCCCATAGATGTCAAACAGAGCACCTCACTGGCCCTCTTCAAGAGAAATCTTGATGAGTGGATGGGAAATATAAAATTCACCCTGGGGATCACTCCAGTAGCTCTATTCGACAGAGGCACTGGCAACTAAGGTCAGGTGGCATGATGCCAGGGTAATCCTATTGGCTAGGCTTGGAAAAGCTCCAGGGCCATTAGCCTAGTACACACCTATGAACCTATAATTGATGAGGAGAAAATGGTACTGATGCTTACTGCCTGCCTGGACCTGGCTAGGATGTTTGATACAATTGCCTACTCAGGTATAATTAACAAATTCACACATCTGGGCATAAACCACTACATAACTTGCTGGATTGCTAGCTGGCTCACAGAAAGGACCCAGTAAGTCAGGATTTGTTGATACTACCTCCACTAAGAGAATGGTCAAGACAGCATGCTGAGACTGCTCCTATTTGGCATCTACTTTTTTGAGGTAAAGGCTAATGTCAGGGGTCTTTGGCTGACTAAGTTCACAGATGACTTCAAATTGGGAGCTATCACAGATTCCACCCATGACACAAACATCTTACAGAGAGTCTATTGCAGACAAATGACTGGTGCCAATAACTAACTGACTAACTGACTAAAACTCCAAGGCAAGAAATGCATTTAGTGCATTTTGGGAAACTCCCACCCAGGCTAATTGGTCCATCGGTAAGACACTTAAGAGTTGACCTGGAAGTCAGGGATCTGGGAACATATGTAGACAGTAATCTGACCTTTCACCAACATGGCCAGGGTAGTAAGAACATCATTCTGTGTCACCCAACTTATAAGTAAGGGCATGGCATTGAGGTCCAAGGAAGCCATGGTTCCATTTTTATTCAATCCTTATTAGACCCATCATTTTTTTTAAACAATAAACATCTTTATTAAATTACCATGTATGATATAGGCAATTATACATTTATATTAATGAAAACAAACAATATTGACATCATTTTTTGCAAATATTACACATCACTGATGATCTATTCAGTCATTGTCAGTCAAGCATTACATAGCTCATTCAAATCCTGCCTTCTTTTAAACCTTGTTCCTCCTTTGCATGTGTTCTTCCCACAATTCCCATTTTTTTCTGTAATTTGATCCTACCCTTTTCTAAAGATCCCATTTCCAGTTGTTTTATTTCTGGTACTGTATTCACTACTTCTAGTAAAGTTGGTTTAGATTTTGATTTCCATTTTCTAGTAAATGCTTTTTTGACAGCCACCATAATTAGACACAGGAAGGCCTAAATATGTGTAGGCAATTCTGATTCTGTATCATAGCTCAAAAAAATAATTTCCTTAGTTACACCAGGTTGCTCACCCAGTATCTCTGACGGGGCAGTCTTTTGGTAATCTTTAAAGTCTCCCAACTCATTACACTCCCAGAAAATATGTTCCCAGTTACCTCTTTTTTTTCCCCATCACACCTCCAACTTTTGTGTTTAAGCCCACTTTAGGTATTAAAATACCTAAGTAAACACTTCCAAGTAAAGATCATAAATCATCTAGACTTTTTTGCATATTTGGTAGACATACATATGCCCCCCACCACATTGTTTCTTTGTGGATTTCTTATCCAGCCTCTCTTCTAGTCTTTTCTAACCTCCTCTGATTAATTGTTATAGTTATGCAAAATTTCATATGCTGTACTAATGATTCCTTTTTTAACAACAGCTTATGTCTTAGATTCTACTAAAAACTCTACCAGTCCTGGTCTTTCACTTAGGATCCTCCTGTTTTTTTTTTCTTTACCTATTCTCTGATATCGATTCTTGATAGAGAAGGCGGTCTCTAGCCTGCAGTCTAAATAAATTCTTGACCCCTTCCCATTCTGTTGCCTTTCCCTCTCTAATTATTTGCTGCTAATACCTTGGTTCTTTTGACAGTTTTCTCCAATAAATTCCAGCACCCTCTTGCTTATCAGATGTATCACTAATTGCAGTCATCTCTATTGGCAAAATCTCCTTTCTCCATTCCTGTGTTGGGTTAGTTCTTAGAATACTTTGTGCTACTCAATCAGTATAATATTCTGTATGTTTATGGTTATTCTCATTAAGGATCTGCATCCAAAATTCCAGTCTCTCCTTTTTTCTTGAGATTCCCCTCTGTTTCATCATCATCCTGTTCCACTTTGAATTACAGGTTTGCTTGTGCTGTGTGGAGGAACCTTGTGCTATGTATAGAAACCTTAAATGTGTAGCTCTGAAATACCCTATCAAATTGGGTATTCCCAAACTGCCTTGTTCATTTGGAAGAATTAGCCTATCCCACTTGATTCTTCCCATCTTTCCCAACCAAATAAAATCCTTCAGCTCTTCATTAATTGCTATCCACAACTTCTCCTCTGGTTGATAAATATATGTCTGACCTGTGTATATAACTAAAGGGACAAAAATATTTTAACTGCTTGTATCTTGCTATCCATATCCATATAATGGAGCTTCCATTTTCTCAGTTCTTTTATTATCTTTTATTTCGTCTGTTTCCACATATCCTTAGCTGCCACATCAGAATCCTTTTTAATCCATACTTCTAAGTACTTCATTTTATCATGTCCTCATAAACATGGATATTGCTGAATCAGTTTTTGTGTGGTTACATAATTTACAGTTATTGCCTTTGTTTTAGCTTCATTAATTTTGTATCCCAGAAAGATATGAAACTGCCTTAAAATGTTCCACAGCACTGAAATGGCCTTTTCTGGTTTTATCAGGTATAAAATAATATAATTTGCATATAAAGCCAGCTTTCTTGACTACCATACCAATTATATCCTTAAATTTCTGAGTCTCCTGTTTTCTTTGCCAATGGTTCTAAATGTAGTGCTAATAACAAAGGGTAAAGAGGACAACCCTGCCTGGTTTCTTTGCTCAAACAGAAATTATCTGAGAGGAACCCACCCACTTTAATTTTTGCCTCTGATCCGTAATCAACCTTATAATTTTGCAGCTACAAACACAACCACTACCAAAATCCAAGTACCTGCACTTTAGAAAAAGAGCAAAACTGAAGTATAAAACCAGAGCAGGCAAGGCTCCAGGTTCCAAATAGTAAAAATGTAATATACAGCAAACAAATCCTTAAAATACACTAGCCCTTTCACCATAGGCATCAGGTGTGATGTGTTAATACATATCACTTCCTTTTAAATCCAAGCTTAAAATCACATGACCAAAATATTTAAAATATTTAAAGAAACATCTCTTAAAAATCTTACAAATAACATATATAAATTATATAGAACATCATTCAAAACAAATATTACTTTTTACTTAATGGTCTAGATTTCAAAGTTGGTCTCAAGGGAATACAGTAATTTAATCCATGTCCAGCATTAGCTCTCAATGTTATAATCCATGGAGTTTTTAACTCTGTTTTCAGTCTAACATCACCTCCCCTTTTACTTACATAATTCATGCCTATTACCATGAAGCTAAAACAGTGTGTAGAGTCAGTCTGTACTGTGTGTTTTGCCAGAGCATTAAACATGCTCTTTTTGCTTATATGATACAAATGTTTTCTGATTCTGTCTTACAACATTCTGCCAGATTTACTGACATATAATTTTTTACATATTTTACACACAGCCATATAGACTATATGCATGCTTGTGCATGTAGCCCTAATACTAAAATTAAAAACTTCATTTGTATCTGGATGTACAAAACTATTACTACTGTTAATATATGGACAATAAGAGCATTTATTACATGAGTTAATACTACCTCGTGTTTCAGTCTTATAATTGTCTCTAGGATTACATAAACATCTCCTAAGAGACTTTTTGTTTCTAAAAACAAATTGTGGAACCATATCTATAAATCTGCTAACTTATGCATTAGTTTTGAGTATATTCCAATTCTTCTTAATGATGCTGGTATACTGATTAATATTATTAGAATATGCAAAAGACATTTGTACTTTACTTATACTTCTGTTTCCTTGCTTTTTTCTCTTTTGTGTCAACTCAGAAAAGTAGGGTTTAGCTCTAGTAGTAGTTACTTCTAGGACATCCAGTGCTCCTTTCTCTATCATCTCTCTTTCATATCCCCTACTTAATAATGTGTCTCCTGTGATGCTTACTTGTTCCTGAAAGGCTGTATTACTAACATTCAGCCTTGAGGCTCTATAAAATTGATTTTGAACAACATTTCTGAAAATGTATTGTGGATGCAAGCTATGCCTGCTAAGTAGATGGTTCACCCTGCATGGTTTCCTGTAGAGTTTAGTACTTAGCTTACCATTATCATCTTTATATACAGTAACATTTAGAAAGTCGATACTAATATCTGACCATTGCACTGTAAAGGTTAAAAAATCTGTGCTGCTGTTAAGATATTCCACACAATCTAATAACATTTCTAAAGTATCTTCCCATAAAAGGGACAGGTCATCCACAAATTGTTTAAAAAACAAAATATTGGCATTAAATGGACCCCTCAATAGGTATTCTTTTTCCCATGTAGCCATTATTATATTGGTATAACTGTTGGCAGATGGAGTGCCTATGGCCAGTCCGTTAGTTTGCCAATAAATTGAGTCTCTGAACATACACACATTATTTTCAAGTACTAAACGTAAAAGTTGCCTTATTTGTACTAACTTATTACCTTCAAACGTTGAGTGCTGTTCTGTATACTTTATGGCATATTCTATGCCTTGTTTCGAATAGTTGTGAATAATGAGACTACATCTAACGTAACAAGCAAGAAGTCTTTACCTTTAATTAACTGTGAAGTATATAGGTAAAGATCCCTGAGGAAATGCTCAGTATCTTTAAGTATGACTGCAGAGCTGTCCAGAATGGGTCTCAATATTTTCTCAATATATATAGAAATGGGTTCAATAGCCCATTTATTTCAGCCACTATGGGTCTCATAGGGGGGTTTAATAAAGCTTTGTGCACTTTAGGGACACCCTGTATCAAAGGAATAAGGGGGTTTTCAATAATAAAATATTGACAGAATTTTTCATCAATAATTCCACAATGGTGTATCTCCTTAATTCTAATAGTTACTTCTTTCATCATCTCACCTACCCTAACTTTCATTATGGGGATATAAAAAGTATTGTCACTCAGCATTAAAAGCATAGTAGCATCATATTTCTTTCTAAATAGAGCAACTATTTGCCCCCCTTTATCTGCTGGTCTGATCATAATTGCTTGGTTATTTTCTAAACCTTGTAGTGCAACATATTGGGTTTTGCTCAGATTGAACTGCTTATGGCTTCTTTTTTTGTTTTTCCTGCTGTTTTTAATGTAGATCATACACGTCAATACATAATTCTTCGAATGCTTGTACTAAAGGACTCAATTTAGGAACAAAAATACTAGGTTTCTTGAATATATTCATAGTATTGTGTGCGCTGTTGTCTGCAGTATGATTTACAATATTCTCTTTCCCTCACCTCCAAACATTAATTTACACATCAAATTGCGAGAAAAGTTAATATCCAAGACAACATCTGAAATATTAGAGTCAATAGTAGGAATAAAAGAAAGCCCTTTGTTTAAGGACAGACAGTTCTTCTCTTAGGAGACGTTTATGTAATCCTAGAGACAATTATGACACTGAAACACGAGGTAGTACTAACCCATGTAATAAATGCTCTTATTGTCCATATATTAACAGTAGCAATAGTTTTGTACATCCAGATACAAATGAAGTTTTTAATTTTAGTATTAGGGCTGCATGCACAAGCATGCATATAGTCTATTTGGCTGTGTGTAAAATATGTACAAAATTCTATGTTGGCGACGGTAAAACTGACAGAATGTTGAAAGAATCGGAGAACATTTGTATCATATAAGCAAAAAGGGCATGTTTAATGCTCTGGCAAAACACACAGTACAGACTGACTCTACACACTGTTTTAGCTTCATGGTAATAGGCATGAATTATGTAAGTAAAAGGGGAGGTGATGTTAGACTGAAAACAGAGGAGTTAAAAACTCAATGGATTATAAAATTGAGAGCTATTGTTGGACATGAATTAAATGACTATTCCCTTGAGACCAACTTTGAGATCTAGACCATTACGTAAGAAGTAATATTTGTTTTGAATGATGTTCTATATAATTTATATATGTTACTTGTAAGATTTTTAAGAAATGTTTCTTTAAATATTTTAAATATTTTGGTTATGTGATTTTAAACTTGGATTTAAAAGGAAGTGATATATATTAACACATCACACCTGATGAAGCCTATGGTGAAAGGGCTAGTGTATTTTAAGGATTCGTTTGCTGTATATTAAATTTTTACTATTTGGAACCTGGAGCCTTGCCTGCGCTGGTTTTATACTTCAGTTTTGCTCTTTTTCTTAAGTGCAGGTACCTGGATTTTGGTGGTGGTTGTGTCTGTAGCTGCAATTTTTTATCCTTCCCACCACTTTTTCCTGGAATATGGCTACTGGGACTGACAATATTGAATTGGACTATACTCCTGTCATGCAAAATGTGACTGTTCTAAATACAGAGTTGTTTTTAAATAAGGTGAGAGAACATATTAATCCATTACTTAATACTGAACTTGAGATAGAGGCAGAAGTCACACCAAATGTGCACTTTGCTATGTTAAGAAGTATTTGTTTTCTCTGGAAAAAGAACTCTTTTAAACTAAAAAGACTGCAATATCAAAAGTTTTATATGGAGACTTGTATTAAGGAAGGTGTTATACCAAGAGGGCTTAGAATATTAAAAATGCCCTCCCAGATAAACAGTGAACCTATATTGCTTGCTGCATGGCAGAAGTTAAATAGCAATACCAGCATGAGCTGTTTGCAGCTTTTGGCTGATTCAGCTGAACGAGAAATGGCTCTAGTATTAAATTCCATTAAGAAGAAATATTCTGAACTATATCAAAAGTTTTCAAATAACGTACTTGAAAAACATGCACAAGAGATGCTAGTACTTGTGAATGTTTACGCCAGGAAATTGTTACAAATCAAATTGAAAAAACTTCAAAGGGACAAACGAGATTTTGTTTCTGGGAACATCTTCATGTGGCCGCGATACACTGAGGAACCTCCAGATGGCAACAACACCCAGAGAAGAGACACTGACGTTCAACTGTCTACATACAGTTCATGAAGTGATGCAGACATTAGAGCTACTATTATTTCTGCTAGTAACTCGTTGGTTCCTTCGGGATCACCCATGCTGCTAGAGGAATCGGTTTAGCAACCAGATGTACGTAAAAAAGTCATAACGACCACAGCACAAGTACACAGTACAGAAATGGCAACTTCTCCTGGCCGTGAGTGTAACCTGACCCCTTTTTTACGAATGTCTTGCCCACAGCAACTTGTTTTTCCACTCCTGATGAGGGACAGAAGGGCAACGACTGGGCAGTAACTTAGTGAGAAACAAACGGAAACATGAGGAAGCAGGGGTGAGTCCATACAACATCTAAAAAGCGTTTATGAACGCAAAGACTATTAAATCTATCTCAACATGTATTGACTCAAGAAGAACTGTCAGTCCTTAACAAAGAACTTTCTTTTATTCCTACTATTGACTCTAACATTTCAGATGTTGTCTTGAATATTAAATTGTTTTCTTACAATTTGATGTGTAAATTAATGTTTGGAGGTGAGGGGGAAGAGAATATTGTAAATCATACTATAAACAGTCACGCACACAATACTATGAATATATTTAAGAAACCTAGTATTTTTGTTCCTAAATTGAATCCTTTAGTACAAGCATTCGAAGAATTATGTATTAATGATGTGTATGATCTACATTATAAGCAGCAGAAAAACAAAAAAAGAAGCCATAAGCAGTTCAATCCGAACAAAACCCAATATGTTGCACTACAAGGTTTAGAAAATAACTAAGCAATTATGATCAGACCAGCAGATAAAAGAGGGCAAATAGTTCTAGACAGAGAAAAATATGATGCTGCTTTGCTTTTAATGCTGAGTGACAATACTTTTTATACCCCCATAATGAAAGTTAGGGTAGGTGAGATGATGAAAGAAGTAACTATCAGAATTAAGGAGATACACCATCGTGGAATTATTGATAAAAAATTGTGTCACTATTTTATTACTGAAAATACCCTTATTCTTTGATACAAGGTGTACGTAAAGTGCACAAAGCTTTATTAAACCCCCCCATGAGACCCATAGTGGCTGGAAATAAATGGGTTACTGAACCCATTTCTATATACATTGAGAAAATATTGAGACCCATTCTGGACAGCTCTGAAGTCATACTTAAAGATACTGAACATTTCCTCAGGGATCTTTACCTATATTCTTCACAGTTAATTAAAGGTAATATAGGTAAAGAATTCTTGCTTGTTACGTTAGATGTAGTCTCATTATTCATGACTATTCCAAACAATAAAGGCATAGAATATGCCATAAAGTATGTAGAACAGCACTCAACTTTTGAAGGTAATAGGTTAGTACATATAAGGGGAACTTTTACGTTTAGTGCGTGAAAATAATGTGTGTATGTTCAGAGACTCAATTTATTGGCAAACAGAGTGGCCATGGGCACTCCGTGTGCCAACAGTTATGCCAATAATAGTAATGGCTACATGGGAAAAAGAATACCTGTTTGGGGGGGGGTCCATTTAATGCCAACTTTTTGTTTTTTAAACGATTTGTGGATGACTTGTTCCTTTTATGGGAAGGTACTTTAGAAATGTTATTAGATTGTGTGGAATATCTGAACAGCAGCACAGATTTTTTTAACCTTTACAGTGCAATGGTCAGATATTAGTATCGACTTTCTAAATGTTACTGTATATAAAGATGATAATGGTAAGCTAAGTACTAAACTCTACAGGAAACCATGCAGGGTGAACCATCTACTTAGCAGGCATAGCTTGCATCCACAATACATTTTCAGAAATGTTGTTCACAATCAATTTTATAGAGCCTCAAGGCTGAATGTTAGTAATACAGCCTTTCAGGAACAAGTAAGCATCACAGGAGACAAATTATTAAATAGGGGATATGAAAGAGAGATGATAGAGAAAGGAGCACTGGATGTCCTAGAAGTAAGAACTACTAGAGCTAAACCCTACTTTTCTGAGTTGACACAAAAGAGAGAAAACAAGGAAATAGAAGTATAAATAAAGCACCAATGTCTTTTGCATATTCTAATAATATTAATCAGTATACCAGCATCATTAAGAAGAATTGGAATATACTCAAAACTAATGCACAAGTTAGTAGATTTATAGATACGGTTCCACAATTTGTTTTTCGAAACAAAAAGTCTCTTAGGAGATGTTTATGTAATCCTAGAGACAATTATGACACTGAAACATGAGGTAGTAGTAACCCATGTAATAAATGCTCTTATTGTCCATATATTAACAGTAGCAATAGTTTTGTACATCCAGATATAAATTCAGTTTTTAATTTTAGTATTAGGGCTACATGCACAAGCATGCATATAGTCTATTTGGCTGTGTGCAAAATATGTACAAAATTCTATGTCAATAAAACTGACAGAATGTTGTAAGATAGAATCAGAAAACATTTGTATCATATAAGCAAAAAGAGCATGTTTAATGCTCTGGCAAAACACACAGTACAGACTGACTCTACACATTTAGCTTCATGGTAATAGGCACGAATTATGTAAGTAAAAGGGGAGGTGATGTTAGACTGAAAACAGAGGAGTTAGAAACTTAATGGATTATAAAACTGAGAGTTAATGTTGGACATGGATTAAATGACTGTATTCCCTTGAGACCAACTTTGAGATCTAGACCATTATGCAATAAGTAATATTTGTTTTGAATGAGGATCTATATAATTTATATATGTTACTTGTACGATTTTAAGAAATGTTTCTTTAAATATTTTAAATATTTTGGTCATGATTTTAAACTTGGATTTAAAAGGAAGTGATATGTATTAACACATCACACCTGATGAAGCCTGTGGTGAAAGCGCTAGTGTGTTTTAAGGATTTGTTTGCTGTATATTACATTTTTTCTATTTGGAACCTGGAGCCTTGCCTGCACTGGTTTTATATGTTAAACTTATAATTTTGTCAAGGAATGCAAATGCTTCCATTGCCCTGCATAAACACTGATGGATTCTCTGCATCAAGACCCACCAACAACAGTGGTATAATTCAGCTTTCCGCTGGATCATCATTGTTTTGATAATGTTGTCAAATGTCTGCCTTCCATCCACAAAACCACAGTGATCCATATCTATCAATTTATTTAGCCATTTGAGGCATAAACACTTTATAGTCATGGTTTAGGATTGAAAGGCAGATCATGCCTCCTGAACCTGGTGGATTTCTTTGAGACAGTTACTCAGGCTATAGATAAGGGAAAGGAGGTACACACGGCTTACCTTGACCTTGCTAAAGCATTTGACACCATTCCCCATTCAGATATTATTGATAATCTCACCAGCCTGGGCATAAACCCTTACGCCACAAGATGGATCGCAAACTGGCTCTCAGACAGATCCCATAAAGTAAGAGTAGCGGGATCTATGTCCGAATCCAGACATGTAACGAGTGGTGTGCCTCAGGGCTCTGTCCTGGGGCCCCTCCTGTTTGGCATATACTTCTCAGAAGTACAGGCAAGCACGGAAGGGCTGTGGCTGACTAAGTTTGTGGACGACTGCAAACTGGGTGCTATAATAGAGTCTCCGGCCGACATGGAGATCCTCCAGAAGGGCCTAAATGAGACTGATGCATGGTGTCAAAGCCATGGTGTCAAAGCCATGGTCTCAAGCTAAATGCAAAAAAATGCGTAGTAATCCCCTTTGGAAAAAACAGAGTACCCGCAAACTACAACATAGGAGGCAATCCCCTGAAATCTGAAGAAGAAATAAGGGATCTAGGGACCCAAGTAGATAGTCAGCTTTCCTTTGATAACCATGTTGCCAAAGTGGTTAGAAAATCCTTGATTGTGACCCATCTGATCACGAAAGGGTTTGCATCAAGATATAAGGATGTAATGGTGCCCCACTACTCTTCCCTCATCAGACCCATTATTGAGTACAATGCACCAATTGGAATGTACCTGGCTAGACATCTCCAGCAGCTGGAGGGACCACAGAGGTACCTAACCAAGAGGATTACTGGCCTCAAACAGTTGCCCTATGCAGCACGATTGAAAAAGCTAAGACTGTTCTCTGTTGCATATTGCTTTCTCAGAGGCGATCTCTGTCTAACGTACAGAGCCATGTCTAACCCAGAATTGTTGAACATGCTCCATCTTAGCAAAACCAAATCTACTCGAGCTACACGCTCTAGGGATATAAACCTCAACACAACAATGAATAGAACATGCTGGAGGGATAGATTCCCTTCGCAGAGACTTCCTGTACTATGGAACAGGATCCCGATCTACATAAGACAGAGCCCCTCACTATCACTCTTCAAGAGGAACCTTGATGAGTGGATGGGTAACAGAAAGTTCACACCGGGGATCACACCAACAGTACTACTAGATAGGGGCCAAGGGAACTAGCTGCTAGTACAAGGGTCTAGGAAACTACTAAATGGGCGGTGAATATCGCATAACTTGGCTGGGCTAATATATGCCTTCGGGCAGATAGCCCAGTACCAACCTATGAACCTAAATGGGCCTGTATGAAGCTTTATCTGATGGATCCTTACCCTCTTTAGGTATTACAGTCACCATTGCTTTCTTCCCAGGATGTTTGTGCTTCCCCTTCTCTTAAAATACTGTTAAACAAAACCTTCCAGATCTTTATCAGTTTTTTCCTCCTAGCTGCCAAGCTTCCACAGAAATACCATTTATTCCTGGGGACTTTCTTGTGGATACATCACCATTTTTATATTTTCTCCCCCTATCCTGTTAGTAATTGAGCCTCATCTACCTCTAACCTTGGTATATTTAATTATTCCATAAAAAATTTCCATTCGTACCTTTTCTTGATCTCTATATTTCTCTGCTTTATACAAACTTTCATAAAATTGCTGAAATATTTCTTGTAGCTGTACGGGATCTCTTATCTTCCTTGGTATATGCTATCTAAGCTTGGTGACAACCCTTGCTACTTTTTGTTGCCGGAGTCATTGCTCTAAAGTTTTGTTCTCTGGCACTATAAAAAAACAGTTGTTTAACAGCAGTCTGTCTAAACTCATGCCTGTTATTAAGGTAATCCTTTAATCTGATGTTATCAGTTTTTAATTGTTCAACAAATGGGTTCGGACCAGACCCTCGGATTCGACTCTGATGCTTTTTATAGCTCATGGATACGGAAAACTCTCAAGCTCCTCCCTTACCCGTAATGCCCTAGTCCCCCAATATGCCTCAGATCTCGTTTGCCTCCTTCACATACGGATGTAGTCGCTGTTAACTCTCAAGCTTTGGTGTTAGTTTGTGAGTATTTTATTTATTTATTTATTTTACATTTGTTGACCGGGCTAGTCTAGCTGGATTTATTTCCATTTTCAGTAGAGGCCCGGGGAGAAAAGCTCCACACAAAATACAACAATATTAAATGTAGTAATAAGCTAATTATTAACAAAATCTAACAAAAAGACAAGCCACACTAAACTCTAGTAGACAAAGCGACAGAGTCAGATTACAGAGCATATTAATTAATGGAATAAAGTGGACACCAAAATGATAGCATGTAATAAAAGAAAGATATTAGAGTACAAGAGACAAGAAGAAAAGAGGGAGTAACACAAAAGTTAGAAGAGAGGAAGAGGGAGTAGAACAGTTGAGAAGTGAATAGTCAACAGAGAAGACAAAGAGAAGAGAGGGGAGAGAATGAGAGGAGTAGGTCCGAGCATAGAAGGAATCCAAAGGGCACAGGATAATTTTGGTAGTAGCTTAACAAGAAATGATACGAGTAGATGAAAAGAGGGAGTAACACAAAAGTTAGAAGAGAGGAAGAGGCAGTAGAACAGTCGAAAAGTGAAAAGTCAAAAGAGAAGATAAAGAGAAGAGAGAGAAAGAGAGGAGTAGGTCTAAGCAAAGAAGGAGTCCAAAGGGCACAGGGTAATCTTGGTAGTAACTTAACTGATAAGTTAAACATAAGAGTAGATGAAACGATAGGGGTAGAGTGAAGAAAGTTAGTCAGGTGTACTACAAGAACAAAGCCAGTGATTTTGGAAGTACAGTTTAATTTTATGTTTGAAGAGAGGTAAAGAAGTGATCAGTGTTATATCCCTAGGTAGAAGATTCCATATTTTACCTACAGAATTAGTGAATAGAGAGTTGCCAGCTGAGTTGTTGGACTTTATAGATCTGGCCAAGAGTTTACAAGAGGATCGAAGGGACGTATGATTGCTATAAGGGATAAAAAGTTGTGAGAGTATAGGGGTGTTATCAGGTTGGTGCAGTATTTTATGGGCAATAGTGAGTTGTGAGATTACAAGACAGTTTTGTAGTTCTAGCCAGCCTAAAAGTTTCAAATTAAGACAGTGATGGGTTCTGAAGGGGTTACCAGTGGCGAAGCGGGCAATATTGTTATAGCAAGTAGCTAATTTGTTTAGGTTAGCTTTCTTGAGGTTAGTGAAGATCGGAGAGGCATAAAGAGAGTGGATGTAAGATGGGAGTGGGCGATAGTAGCTCTAGTAGATGGGGTTAGAAAAGGTTTAATACGGTATAAGGATCCTATTTTTCTGTTAACTGATTTGATGGTGTTGTTGATGTGTTGATCAAAAGTGAGATTATTATCGATGGTTATTCCTAACAGTTTAGTTGTAGAGTCAGGAGAGATGACAGTGGTGTTGTTTGACAGGATGGTGAAATTTAATGGGGAGGTCCGAGTGGTTGGGGAGAAGAGAAGAAGTTTAGTTTTTTTAGCATTAAGAAGGAGGTAACGTCTAGTAAACCATGTTTCCACTGTACTGAAAATATTTTGAGTTAGTGAGATTAGATCTGAAGAGGAAGATGCAGAGCAAATAATGGTAGAGTCATCAGTGTATTGAATGCAGGTAGCTTGAGGGATTACTAAGTGAAGATCATTAATATAGAGGGAGAAAAGAAGTGGACCAAGAATAGAGCCCTGGGGGACTCCGATGGAAATGGGCAATAATGATGAGATGTGGTTATCCCAAATAACGGCTTGCTGTCTGTTACTCAGATAAGAACTAAACCATTTAATGGCAAGGTTATCAAATGAGAGGGATTCGAGGATGTGAATTAATGAAGAGTGGTTGACCATGTCGAAGGCTTTGGAGAGGTCAATGAATAGAGCAGAGGAGAGAAGGTTATTGTTGCGATTCCTATTGATAGTGTCTACAAAGGAAAGGAGGGCAGTGGTGGTGCTATGATGAGGTCTAAAGCCATGTTGACAATTAGCTATAATGTTGTGTAAAGAGAGATACTGTACAAGTTGCTGATGGATACATTTCTCCATAATTTTTCCTAAGGGTGAGAGAAAAGCAATTGGTCTAAAGTTAGAGTAGTCAATACAGTTTCCACCTTTGTGTAGAGGGATAATATGAGAGACTTTCCAGATATCCGGGATAGTTCCCTCTTGGATTGTCCTATTTATGAGTATAGATATTGGGTATGCAATTTCTTTGGCTGCCTTTTGAAGATAAAGAGAAGGGAGTTTGTCAGCAGAGGGGGTACAGGTTTTCAGTTTGTGAATAAGTCGGTAGATGAAAGAGGCAGGGATAGGTTGTAGAGAGAAGTTGTGAGAAGAGTCTACTAGGTTATTTGGGGGATAGAAGTTGTTGGTGTTCAGTTGTCTAGCAAGAGATTGTATAGTTTCGGAAAAGAAAGAGTTAAAAGCATTTGCAGTTAGGTGAGGGGTGTCTGGGTCAGCATTAAGGGGGGAGGGAGTTTTGGCTGTACCTGGTGAAAGGAGTCTATTGACTGATGACCAGAATTGTTTAGGTTTATTGAAATGAGTTTCTTGAAGTCCACAGTAGTATTTTCTTTTGTCAGTAATTATAGCTTTTTTGGTAAGATTTCTAAGCTGGCGGAAGTAAAGAAAATCAGAGCTATTTCTATGGCATCTCCATTTGGCCCAGACCTTATTTCTAGAGAGTATTAGTTTTTTAGTTTCATGAGAGAGCCATGGGGCTGTATTAGTCTTCATTCTAATGGTACGCTCTGGAGCATGTTTGTCAAGAATGGCAAGGAAAGTGGAGTTAAAGAATAATACTGCATCTTCAAGTGGAAGTGATTTTAAGGGGTTCCAGTTACATGATCTGAGTTCATTTTGAAATAGGTCAATTTTAAAGTGTTTGGTAGAGCGTATGTTTCTTATATTAGGGAGGTTTAGACAATCAGTCTTTTCTCTTGTAATATAAGTTAAGCAGTGATCACTGAGGTCATCTGGCATAGTTCCTACTTTATAAGTAAAGTTGACTTTGTTTATGAGTATCCAGTCTAGGATACTCTCTTTTTTACTGGGCTTATTAAATCTTGTTGTAGAGGTAATGGATTGGGTAAAACCATATAGGTTTATGTGAGAGGAGGGATTTTCAGCATTAATAGTATTCCAATCTATGTTAAAGTCACCAAGAATTATAGTTTCTTGGGGGTAGTTGGTAGAAACCCAACTGAGAAAGTCTTCTAAGATGGGTATGTTGTTACCTGGAGGTATGTACATGCAGATGATGTAGAGGGATTTATTAGAATTTAATTGGAGTTTGGTGATAATGGCTTCTACCTTACTATCCTGGGTTGGACAGGCTGGTAGGGTAGAGATATTGAGGTGATTCTTAGACAGAATTGCTACTCCACCACCTTTTCGTTTAGTTCGGTCAAGTCTTAGTATATTGTAGCCTTGTGGTATAATTTCAGTATCTTTGTTGACTGGCTTTAGCCACATCTCTGTAAGGCAGAGAATGTCAAAACAGTGTGTGTCAAGGAGGGTGTGTAGGAAGGGCACTTTGTTGTTTACACTTCGTATGTTAAGATGTCCTATTAGGAAGGTATTATTGAAGGTTGGTCTAGATACTTGAGGGGAGTGATGTGTGGGGCCAGGGTTGGGGTGAATGTCACCGTCTTGTAAGGTGGGGTTATCTGGTTTGTAAGTAAAGTTACTCTTAAGAAGAGTAGGCAGTTTCATTTTTTTGTTATCTGAGGGTAAGGCATAGTTAAGGTGAGAGTGCCTATGAAACTTAGGTAGAAGGTAGCTAGGGGTGGAATTAACGTTTAAGAATGAAGTGAGAGAATTGTAAAAAGAAGATGTGTGTTTCTGTATGTAGTTAGGCTGGATATTAAGTGGGTTTTCAAAGAAGGTAAGAAGGTAAGCTGAGAATAGGGTGGTTGGGAGTAGGACTGAGAGTATAAGTAGGGTAGGTAAGTGCGGAGCCATTTTAAAAGTGAAACTAGTTAGAAGTAGTTTTAGAGTAAAGGTACAAGATATGGGTTTTAGAGGTGGTTTTATATATGTAACTCAAAAATATTAAGTGGAGAGCTAAGGATATTAAGTGGTATCGAAAGAGGAGAGCTGTAGATATTAAAGGGTAGAAAAAAGGGGAGAGACAGGTAAAGTGAGTGGAGGGATGTAGGAGGAAAGATTATAGTGGAAAAGGAGAGATGCAAGTAACAGGATAGGCGGGCAAGTAGTCAAAAAGGTGTTGGGAGGAGGAAAGGGGGGTGTAAAGAGGGGAGGGGTTTAAGTTTAGCGGGAAGGAAAAGGATAGAAAGGTAAGGATAATGGGTGTGATGTGAGAGTGTTCAATCTCGCCTTTGTTCTTATACATGGGTTCGGAGCCGATCCTCGGCTCCGTGCCGGCCGACTGCAAGCTCTGCATCGAGAAGAAGCTCGAGGACATCTAATACCCACAATCCCCCTCTGCCTTTACCTCAGATCTAGTTTGCCGCTGCTGCAGTACGCATCGCTGGAGACTAGCTCGGGGCTGTTCAGATAAGATATTTTATCTATTCTGTACTATTTTTCAGAAAGTTTCTTTAAATTCTAGTTGCTTAGTTAGAGAGTAGGTGTGTGAGTGCAGGAATTCTCTATACTTAGAACAAGTTAACTTGTTAACTTTCGAGTAGAGTTTTTCGGGCCTACCCTTCTTGGACTTGTGACTAAAATTTTTGTAGTCTTGCCTTTTGGCACTTTATTAGCTGGATTAGACTTGGGATTGACTTATTTGACTAAAAACTTGTGTAGTCTTGTTTTAGCTTTATCATACAGACTCTTACGGATTTGACATTTTACTGAGACTTTTTTACTGGACTGGACTGTGTTCATTGTTATGTCTGAAAAGATGAAATCTGGTTTTAAACGTTGTCAGTGTGGCCAAAAATGTAGGTCACAGACAACCACAGTTCCTGTGTCTACTGTCTTGGCCCTCTCCACTTACAAGAGGACTGCTCTATTTGTCACTCTTTTAGTGGGAGAGTCATGACAGATAGGCGCAGGAAACTGATGGATAGAGGATTGCTGAAACCCTCTTTCCAGGAGGCTTTGGATGCTTCAGACCAGGCATCCAAGTCTTGAGAAGAAGTCGAGGCGTCGGAGCCAAAGTCATCGGCTCCGAGCTCTTGAGTCTAGTTAGATCACCGGTTCCACAGACTTGGGGCCGAGTGTTCAACTGTTGGCAGTTTCGAGCCTCGAGTCTTGGAACCGGTGTGGAGCTCCCTCCACCGACTCTGTTGAGGTCGGCCCGTCTTCGATCCCTTCGACTACGTTCTTCTAGAGCCCTTTCCGACACCGGCGTGGACCGTGTGGTGCAGAAACTTATGGAGCATACGGCCCTGTCCAAGCTTATTTCAGACTCCTCTCAGTTGATGTCGAGACTTGAAGGCCTGCCACTATCTCCATCTGTTCCTCCTCCGAGACCTGTTCTGTCTTGAGCCGGAAGAACTGACCTGATGATTGTGGAGCCCTTGTGCCAGAACCGTCTTTCTCGGTCGGCACCGTTTACCTCGACTCCATCCGATCCGGTGCAGTCTCGGGCCCGGTCTGTCCTTGGTTCGGGACCGAGGATCGGACCAATGTTTCGGTTCGACTCTCCCTCTCGGGCCTCGCACGGATCGATTCGGTTCCGTCCTCGGGGTCGGTGCCTTCGGTTCCTGTTCGGGGATTCTTCCCATTTCTT
This sequence comes from Protopterus annectens, assembly GCF_019279795.1. Lineage (NCBI taxonomy): Eukaryota > Metazoa > Chordata > Ceratodontiformes > Protopteridae > Protopterus > Protopterus annectens. Next base: position 79,435,927 of record NC_056739.1, on the reverse strand, counting down.
GAACGGGAGATACCTCGACTTCGGGACCGGGGCGATTCGACCTCATGAGGAAGGTGTTGTCTACCCAGACAACCACATCCCAGCAGGTACAGCTTCTCCTCCCCAAAGGACCGTTATCCTCCTCTGCACCCACGGCCACGTCAAGCGTCGGGCACCAGTGTCTCAGCCACCCTGGAGTGCCCTCTTCCTCGGAGGCTTCTTCGGATGTTCCCCACGAAGAAGTTCCTAGGAAAAGACTGTGTAAGAGGAGACACTTGGATTCTCCACAAGAATCCTTGACATCTGATACTGACTTAGATGGAGTCAGAAGGGTCCCTAAGTCACCTTCAGAGGATGTCTCTTTTTCTGACATCTTGGAGATCCTTAAACAGAGAGGTGACTGGCAAGCCCTCCCCCCTTCTGAGGATGAGTCAGTGTTGCTGAAGGCATTTGGTGCCGTCCTTCCTCCTCCTGGGTCACTCCGCCCTTTGATGAGTTAATGGAATTAATTGCTTTCGAAGGGCGTGGGAGACTCCTGACACAGTGGAACCTGTCCCTAGGAAGCCAAATAAGTACATTACGGCACCACAGGACAAAGCTTACCTTACCAAAGGAGTTCCAGTAGACGCCATGGTGGTGGCAGCGGCCACGAAAAAGGAGATGTCGAGTCTTCCTCATCTGTCCATCCGCCTAACAAAGATTCTAGGACCATGGACAGATATGGGAAGCGCATTTTCAGTTCAGCGGCTTTCTATGCGTTCCCTGAACTATTTGACCCATTTTCGTTTACAGAGGATCTAGTCAAAGAGTTGGGAGATACCCTCCAGGGTGCAACAGATGCTGCTGTCTCAGAAAAAGTTACAGCGCAGCTCAACACCCTCACGTCTATTGTGAACTTCGTCCATGAGGCTGATATCCTATGCAGCCGAAGGATCGAAATAGAACAGCGGCTGGCGATTGCTCTTCGTAGGCAATCCTGGATGCGCTTATGTTCGTTCTCGAAGCCTTCAAGTCTTCCTTTACTAGCGCCCCATTTGATGGAGCCACACTTTTGGCCCTAAAGTAAAGGAGACCCTTACCGGTGTGAACAGGAGGGAAAGACTATGTCTGCTGTAGAGTCCGTTTTCCACCCCTTCAGACCGTACCCCCAAAGAGCAACGTGGTGGAAAATGGTTTCAAAACCCCAAAGATCTTTCCAGACACACAGGGTGATGCCCCTCTAGAGGCAGAGGGGGCAGAGGTGGAAGCGCCGCCCTGGCAGAGAAGTCCAAAACCAAGGTGACAGGGATAACCTCCTGGCAAACCTTTTCAGCACTCCTGAGAGGAGGCCCGACTGTCCTGCTCTGGAGGCAGTCGGGGGTAAACAGCTTTATACCCTCAGGCCTGGCAAAACCTTTCTTCCAGACAATTGGGTAAAAGCGTTGTTGCAGAGGTTACAAAATCCCATTTCTATCCACCCCATTCCAAAGAAAAAACTCCCAGATGTACCACCCCATCTGAGACCCAGCAGCTACAGAAATTTCAAAGCTGCTAAGAAAAAGAGTCATCCAACCAGTCCCAGCGGACCAAATAGGATTAGGAACTTACTCAAGGTTCTTTTAGTTCCAAAGAAACAGGGGACTGGAGGCCAATTCTGGACCTAAGTCATCTCAACACCTTTGTCAAGAAGGAAAAGTTCGAATGGTCAAGCTGTCGATCCTTCCATTCTTACGAAGGGCGACTGGATGTGCTCAATAGATCTGAAGGGCATACTACCACATCAAAATGGCCAGGGCGTCCAGAGATCACTTAGCGCTTCGGCTGGGAGCCAGTCACTATCAGTTTCGAGCCCTGCCCTTTGGCCTGACCACAGCCCCAGGGTCTTCACCAAATGCATGGCAGTGGTAGCGTCTCATCTGAGGCCTAGGATTCAGGTGTTTCCGTATCTGGACGACTGGCTCCTGTCTGCCACCACCAAGTCAACTGATACAAGCCAGGGATTACTCCTACAACTTTGTACACACCTTGGCATTTCAGTAAATTTGAAAAATCTTTGCTACAGCCATCACAGCATATCTTATTTATAGGAGCGGAATTGGATACGTCAGTTAATCTAAAACTTCGACAGAAAGAATACTAGCACTTCAGTTCAACATTTCCATTCTGCTGTCGTCCAGAAAATCCCCAGCAAAATTGTTCTGAATGTTTTGGGTCTCATGGCAGCTTCTCTCATAGCAATACCTCTGCGAAGACTGCACATGTCACTGCTACAATGGCTTCTATTTGCACAATGGTCATTCCAACAACTTCCACTGACTCACGAATTACGATAACGAAGACATGCAAATCACACCTAATGTGGTGGTTAGAGACTTGCAAGGTAACCGGCGGAAGACCATCTGTGGTACCCACACGTCAGCGGCGATAACCCACGGGCGGCTTCCTGATAGGGTGGGGGCATCTTTCAGGGACAGACAGTCCAAGGCAAATGGACCAATCTAGAGTACAATCTGCACATCAATGTTCTGGAGTTGAGGGCAGTGTTTTTGGCGTTACAACACTTTGCTCCCCTTCTTCCTCCAGGGACCATTTGCAGTTCAGACAGACAACATGTCCGTAGTCTGGTACATAAACAAGCAAGGGGGAACCAGGTCCTACCATCTATGCAGAGAGGCCATGAGAATTTGGCAATGGGCAGAGTCCACGGTCGCTTTCTGATATAGCACATCCCGGGGTCATCCAGCGTCATAGCCGACAGGCTGAGCAGAACAATATTATTGCCTCACGGTGGTCCCTCAAACAGTCAGTTCTTGGAACAGATTTTTTACGCAATGGGGCCAGCCTACCTGCGATCTGTTTGCGTCTCAATGAGCCAAATGCAGGAGCTACTTTGCCTATTACCCCTCAGGGGAAGTCCCAAGGGGCGCTGGTGCCACGATTGGCCCCGGGTCTCCTATATGCCTTTCCTCCATTTCCCCTGATTGCAAAGTTTCTGCAGAAAGCAAACAACCTTCAGGGACTATAATCCTCATTGCTCCGTTCTGGCCTCGTCAAATTTGGTTCCCCTTTCTCTTGCATCACGCATTAGGGACCTTGGATGCTGGACCCAGAGCCAGATCTACTGACTCACTTTCGTCAGGAGTTCCTCACCCATCCCTGGAATCTCTTTATCTGGCAGCTTGGCTGCTCCCCTTTTAGCCAGGTCAATTCCCCTTACTTGGTTCAGGATATTTTGGTAGCTTCTCATAAAGTTTCTACCATAAAGACTTATACTAGTAAGTGGAAACGTTTTGTCTTCTGGGCGGAGTCACATCAGTTGGATCCTGTTACAGCTCCGTTGAATAAGGTCTTAGAATTTCTAACCGAATTATTTCAGGAAGGAGCTTCTCCGGCTACCTTGAGAGTACAGTTGGCTGCCATTTCTAGCTATCATATAGAAGAAAGTGGTGCACCTATTATGGCTCACAGACTCTGTAAAGCCTTTTTAAAAGGTTCTTTTCATATCAGACCACCAGTCAGAAGCCCGACATCACCGTGGAATTTAAATTTACTGCTCTCTAAATTGATGCTACCACCCTTTGAACCAGCTTCAAGTTGCACTTTGAAATTTTTGTCATGGAAAACATTATTCCTAGTGGCTATTACATCGGCTAGGCAGTGTCTGAGCTGCAGGCTCTTTCGGTCAAACATCCTATTTAATTTTCATTTGGACAGAGTATCCCTACGCACTAATCCATCCTTTCTTCCCAAAGTTTGTTCTACTAGTAATATTAATCAGTCCATTGAATTACCCACCTTCTTTAAAGACCACTCTAATAAATTAGAGTATATGTTGCACAAACTGGACGTCCATAGACAACTCAGATTTTTATTTGGATAGAACAAAAGATCACAGGAAATCTGATCAGCTATTTATAGCTTTGCTGACAGCAGAAAGGGTCTTGCAGTTACGAAAGCGAACTCTTTCTAAGTGGCTAACTGATTGTATCATTTATGTTTATGAAAATTCTGATCAAACATTATCAGCAAAACCCAGAGGACATTCTACCAGATCAATTTCTACATCTTTGGCTCATGCAGCTCGTCTACCTTTAGAGATCATTTGTGCGGCTGCTACTTGGGCTAAGCCACATACATTTATTTCTCATTACAAAGTGGACAGGGTTTCTAGGATAGGGCAACCTTTGGTTCCACTGTGCTCAAGAACGTTCTCCTTGAGTTCCTCAGGATCATGGAGCTAGGGGCTACCCATGTGTAAGAACAAAAGCCAGGATGAACACTCCCCCATAAAGAAGTTATGTCCTTTCCATAACGTTCCATGTGGAGTGTTCATCTGCATGTACACTCCCACCCTCCCACCCTTAGGAAGAACGTTGATTTGGTGCCTGGTCTGGAATATTCTCCTTCTGCTGTTGCAGTGTTGGATTACTTTCATACCCTTGGTATGTTGTATATAGGTAATTATGTATATAGTTGGCATGTATGCGTGATTGTTGTCTGGTTTGCTTGCAAACTAGATCTGAGGTAAAGGCAGAGGGATTGTGGGTATTAGATGTCCCTCGAGCTTCTTCGATGCAGAGCTTACTGTGAAGTCGGCCCGACGGAGCCGAGGATCGGCTCCGAACCCATGTGTAATAACCAAGGCGAGATGAACACTCCACATGGAACGTTATGGTAAGGACATAACTTCTTTTTCAGAGAGCTATAAGGTTAGGACCCCTGGGGGTAGGGAGGGGAGCGGAGTGAGCCACTTGGCTTAACGGAGCGGTGAATAAAAGATGAAAGAAAAGAGCAGGAGTGGAATCAATCAGTCAGGATATAAGAGAGACAAGAAGTGTAGGTTTGGAAGGAATAAGTTAGTGAGGTAACAACTAATATAGCTAGGTAATGGCCGTAGTTTACAAACCACGTTCTAAGGTTATTGCAAGCAAAAACTGGCTTCAATGCAGGTCCCAGTGGCGACTTCATTCAAGCCACGTATGCAGCTTTAGCAAGAGGTTACAATGTAATATAAGGATACAAAAGTTGTATCTTATAACAGGTGAAAGTATAATAGGTAATTGAATCAAGTACATGTATAGTAAGTACAGGTATTGTGAGGCTGTCGCTACCCGTTAAAGCACTGATTTCCTCGTGAAAGACAATGGGTAAAGACAGGAATTCAGGTAACACAATTAAAACAAAAAGTAGCGACTGCAATTGTAACTATAATCACAATATGATAGCATATTTAGTTCATGAATATCACCAGGGAATAAACTAGTATTAAGGTAATGCACATAAATTCAAAGGTAGCGACTACAGTTGTAACCACACATACAATAATATATCTTACTTAACTAGAAAAAGACACCAGGAAAAACAAGTATTCAGGTAGCGCAATTGAAAGAAACAGTAGCGACTACAGAGTAAACCGTAGTCACAAAATTATAGCAAGTTTAACCTACAGGTATGACCAGGAAAAACAGGAATCCGGGTAACACTCTTAAAACAAAAATAGCGACTGCATTTATAACAACAATGACAATTCTATGGCATATTTAACTTCAGATAAAAAGAAAAGTCTAGCTGTAAATACAAACACGCAGTTAAAACGCAATTACAAGGCGTGACACTTACATTGATACAAAGTAATCAGGGATGAAGAAACTCGCCTGTGAGCAAGCCAGCTGCTCGTTTGGGGACAGGAGATGTGCGCTGGGGAAGGAGTATTTTAAAAATGGCGCCTCTCGCAATTGGGATGCTATATAGATGTCCAGGTGGGAAAAAAAGAGGGGTAGGGAGTGGGGGGGAGGGGCAGTGCTCTGATGAGGCAAGTGGTGGGAGAGGGGTGGAGCCAGCTATGAGGGCAGGCGTACAGTGAGGTAAGGTAAAAAAAAGATAGTACAGGTAGGGATATGCAGTTGGGCTTATGGGACCAAGCGTAGGGACTTGAAGATCTACCAAGACAAGCGTAGGTAAATTATATGTGGTATGAGTAGAATGTGGTGACCCCAAGGTGTGACGTAGTACGATCTGGGCTTCTGCGAGGGAGATCTAGGGAGTTCAGAAGAGACACAATGAGAAAGAGAAGGACATTAGAAAGTGAGTATGGAAACAATAAAGTATAAAGGATGAGTATGGAAACAATAGGTATAAAGGATGATGGAAATAGCAGTAGAAACAGTGAAAGAAAAGAGCAGGAGTGGAAACAATCAGTCAGGATATAAGAGAGACAAGAAGTGTAGGTTTGGAAGGAATAAGTTAGTGAGGTATGGGGAGAGAGCAAGGGGATGTTCTGGGAAGTATAAGACCAGAGGGCAGATCAAACTGCACGGGGGAAATCTATACAGTAGGAAAATAGGTGTATTTCAGTATGAAAGAGCTACAGTTGGTACAGAATTGGACAGGAGAGAACCACCATCTAGTGGCCGTCTTAGAGAATTACAAGAGCAGTTTCAGTTATGGAAGGGAGAAAACGGGCAAGGGAGAGAAGGTTTGTGGGGGAAACTAGAGCGTTGGATGCTGGTGAGCCGCTGGCAGACACGAGGCAGAGCCCTATCCTAGGCCACATACAAACACCACACAAAAGTATGCAAGATGGAGGTGTGAATACATACAACAGTCTTTAGGCAGGCAATAAAGTGTGCTTCAGAAGATTTCCTAGGGTCCAAAACGCCGTAATAGCTTCAAAGGTGGGGAGATTCACAGGGCAGTAACAACACCAGGTGAGCAATGGCGCACACACAGGATCAGAGGACAGGCTGTAATCTAAGGATTAAAAAGGTAATACAGTTAGGTGCTAGAATAAACACTAACTAGTTAGGTTTAAATGTAGTCTTATAGCTGGAATATAACAGTTGGAAGAAGAAAAAGAAACGAAAGAAGGGAGACAACTTGAGTAGGCTTAGCCAGGAGAGAGCAAGAGAATAGAGTAGGAATATTGAAGGGGACTAAGAGAGGTAGATAGCGGATAGGTAGTGGAGAAAGGAATAGAAGGACAAAAATTATGTAGAAGACTGGTGAAAATAGCAAGAGGATAGGAATTAATTACAAATGTGGAGGCTCCTAATAACCCTATAAATATTGTGATAAAATGCATAATAGGAGAAACAAATATAGTATGAAGGTATTGAAAAATAAGGCAACAGGCTAAAATATATCAAAAGAGGCAGCAACAAGCAATTCTAGCAATTTACATTCATATAGTGAGGATTAAACATCCAAGCGTCAACAACGCTAATATAAAGCTAGGTAATGGCTGTAGTTTAAAACCACGTTCTAAAAGGTTATTGCAAGCAAAAACTAGCAGAAGGCTTCAATACAGCGGGTGCATGTATGGTGACTTCATTCCAAACCGCATGATACAGCTTTAACAAAGAGGTTACAATGTAATATAAGGATACAAAGTTGTATCTTATAACTTGAGGTGAAAGTATAATAATCAATTGAATCAAGAAGTACATGTATAGTAAATTTACCAGGTATTGTGAGGCTGTAAGCTACCCGTTAAAGCACTGATTTCCTCATGAAAGACAATGGGTAAGGTAGACAGAATTCAGGTAACACAATTAAAACAAAAGTAAGCGACTGCAATTTGTGTAACTATAATCACAATATGATAGCATATTTAAGTTCATGAATATCACTGCAGGGAATAAACTAGTATTTAAAGGTGAATGCACATAAATTCAAGGTGGCGACTACAGTTTAGCAACCACACATTACAATAATATATCTTACTTAACTGAAAAGACAATAGGAAAAACAAGTATTCAGGTAGGCTGCCATTAGAGTGAAAAGAAACCACTGCAGTCTTGCAGGGCCTTGTAGCTGGCCCTAATGCTTTCTAAATTCCTCCTCCCAACCATAGCTTTGGGAATCTACCCAAATGTAATGACTGCAACAGTGAAACACAAAGAACATAGTACAGTTGTGTACACTTACCATAAATGTAGATGTTCAAGTGCATTCACTGTTGCAGTCCTGGTTACCCTCCCTCCAGCCCCCTAAATTCTTTTGGCTATACCTGTACTTTCCTTTACTATGCTTAAAAGCCTTTTTGGTGTATTTGCTTTTTTTGTTGGAGGTATATCATTGTAATTTTATATTTAATTGCTTCCCATTAGGGGGGCTTCTGACATCTGGGGCGGGAGGGACTGGTGTGGTGGCGTCTGCTGCATGTTTCGTACCCCTAACAACCTGACGTCGTGGAGGGGGGGGACGGCGGCCGACGCGGGACCCGGGACTTTTTTAGTTAGGCCGACTGAGGGCTACCTGCAAGCAGATAACTCAAATGTAATGACTGCAACTGCCCACAAATTACCATATAGGTGGTAATCCATTAAGTACAGAAGAAGTAATTAGGGACCTGGGGACCCAGGTTGATAGCAATCTCTCATTTAACAACCACGTGGCCAAAGTGGTTAGAAAAACATTTTATATAGCCCACCTAATCATGAAGGGATTCACATCTAGATCAGGGGAGGTCATCGTGCCTCTTTACTCATCTCTCATCAGGCCCATAATTGAGTACAATGCCCCTTTTGGGATGTACCTTACCAGACACCTGCAGCAACTGGAAAGACCCCAAAAGTACCTCACCAAGAGGATCAAAGGGCTCAAACAGATGCCATATGCTGCCGGTTAAAGAAACTCCAGCTCTACTCAGTGGCATACCGCCTGTTCAGAGGTGATCTGTGCCTGACGTATAAAGCCATGTCCAACCCAGAATTAATGGACATGCTGCACCTCAGAAAATCCAAATCCCATCGAGCTGGCTGAGAGACTTGAACCTCAGCACTGAAATAAATAGGACATGCTGGAGGGACAGATTCATAACCCAGAGGCTCCCTTCACTCTGTAATAAAATCCCAGTCCAGGTTAGGCAGAGTCCCTCATTGACTCTCTTCAAGAGGAATCTTGATGAGTGGATGGGAGATCGTAGGTTTACCCCGGGTATCACTTCTGTGTCACTGTTAGACAGAGGCATAGTATACTAACCTCGAAAAAGGGCATAGCAAAATAAATTTAAAATGGGTGGCGAAAGCCAAACACATTCTGGCTAGGCTTATAAATGCCCTAGGGCAGATAGCCTAGTATGAACCTATGAACCTATGAACCTATGAAGAAACTCGCCTGTGAGCAAGCCAGCAGCTCGTTTGGGGACAGGAGATGTGCGCTGGGGAAGGAGTATTTTAAAAATGGCACCACTCGCAATTGGGATGCTATATAGATGTCCAGGCGGGAAAAAAAGAGGGGTAGGGAGTGGGGGGGCAGTGGTCTGATGAGGCAAGTGGTGGGAGAGGGGTGGAGCCAGCTATGAGGGCAGGCGTACAGTGAGGTAAGGTAAAAAAAAAGATAGTACAGGTAGGGATATGCAGTTGGGCTTATGGGACCAAGTGTAGGGACTTGAAGATCTAAAACTATACTTATATGTACCTAGCCTTTTCCTTCCCATTCTGTAATATTTCTCGCTTATCTTTTCTACACTTTTGGTGTAAGTTACTATACCACTGTTGGTATTTACTTTTCTTACCTTACACCCTTGTGGTAGCTCCTTCAGTTGCCTGTGGTCACAAAATTCCTTTATCAGATGCACATGATTCCTACTTATATTGTCTAGGGCTGGTCCATTTGAATGCATCTTGTGAAATATGTAAGCCCTTTAATCCTCGGACCCTGGTGGATTGTAAGAATAAATTTACTTTAAAAGGATTGCTTCCTACCACCACTTCTGAGACAATATCTGGGGCTCAAACTCCCAAGAAAAAAAGAGGCCAAGAAACATCCTTTGGACCCTTCTGGATTTTCTGCTCCAAGCTTGGCTACTAGTGCAGAACCACCTCTTAAGTTATTGAAACTATTGGATCCAAGTTCATCAGATCTGAAGGCAAAACCCTTGGATCTGACAGCTTCTGATGCCATATCTATGTCGTCAGATCTGACACACTCCGATCCAAAGAAGCTTCCTCAAACCTGATATGCTTTTTCTGTAGATCCCATAGCCTCCTGCCTTCCATCTCCTTTCCTAGAGAGATGTCACCATTTCAGGACCTCATCTGTTGCTTCCTCATCTCATTCATCTAGAAGTCTGACCAAAGCAGATATGGAGGACGATGAGGAAATTTCTCTCAACTCAAATTAGATGGGAGTTCTCCCAGCTCCTACCCCATTGGGTCCAGAGACCTTTATCAGTACTACTTCAACTAATTTGTCTCCTTCTCTTCTCTGACAATTGGTTTTTGAGCACTTGGATCCAAGAATCCCAGACCTGTCTGTTTTTGATCTGAAGATTGTTGTATCTTCCACTCTGATACCATCTCTGAGTGTCAGAGCTGGATGACTTTCGGAGCCATAGCATCATTGCTGGACCCAAGTTGTTGAAGCCGTCTCTGCCCCTTGGAGCCTTGGCATTGGACAGCTCATCCCTGACCCCTGCCTCGAGTGGTCTGCCTTCGGGTTGGAAGGAGCCACTGGTTTGGAAGCATGTCTTCTTGGGGCCATCAGCCTCCTCTTTGGGCATTCTGCTTTTAAGATAACAGAGTTTTTTTCCTGCTCCTAGAGGAAGGATTTTTTCCCCCACTCCTTCTTCCCAAACCCATCTGTCTTTATGTCTTGAGCTTCAACATTCTAGCCCACAGGGAAAGCCAGTTCAAAGTCTCCAGGCTACCCACCAGGGTATATTTATATCATCTGATACTTCTCTGGAACATCCTGCCAAAGAAGTCCCTAAGAAAGGAAAGTGCAAAAGGAGGCACTTAGACTCTCCTCAAGAGTCAGTAAAGGAAGATACTGATTTTGTTGAGGGGGAGGTGTCCCCAAGATCACCACCTGATGTCTCCTTTGGTGACATCCTGGAGATCCTCAAGCAAAGGGATGGTTGGTCCACTGACAGCCCTTTCCCAGAGGAGCTGGTATTCCTGTAAGCCTTTAGATCTGACCCATCTACCTTCTTTTTGACTCTGCCTGCTGATGACCTCATTGATTTGATCTTTCAGCAGGCATAGAAGGAACCTGACTTTATTGGCCAATCCCCAAGAGACCAGACAGGATCCTGGCACCACCCAAACGTAGGGAATTTTGGGGTAAAGGAGTACCAGTAGATGCCATGTTTCATAGTGGTGGCCACAAAGAAGGAACTTGCAGAGCAGAGTTCTTCTGTTCATTCTCTTAGCAGAGTCCAGGGCACTGAACACATCTCAGAACCATGTGTATGCTTCAGAAACCTTTGCATTAAGGTTGATGAATTATTTGGCAAAATGCACCAGACTGCAGAGGGATTTTATTCATGAACTTACAAAATCCCTCTTTGGGACCATAACTTCTGAGGCAGAGAATTCCCTTGCCTCACAGTTGGCTACCCTACAATCTTTTAAAATATGTCCATGAGGCTCATTTCACATGCAGCTGAAGGTACCGCAAGGGCATTGGATTCAGGCATTTCCATTAGTAGACGTACCTTGGGTGCACCTGTGTGATTTTGCAGAGCCCTTCAGGTCTTCCTTCGTCAGTGCTCCCTTTGACAGAATTTCTTTGTTTGGCCCAAGTTAAAGACACACTATCCAGATGTAAACAGCATCGTAAGACCCTATCTGCAGTGGGCATATGTTTTTCGACTCATCAAAGAACCTTCTCTGGGAATCAATGAGGTGTTTGAAAAATGTGGTTCAGAAAGTCCCAGGGTTCTTACCATGATCCTTGTGGAGATATTTTCCCTAGGGGTAGAGGGGAGAACTCTAATGGAAGATGCCACCCACACAGCAGAGGAAGCCCTTGGAACCAGGGATCTAGGGACACATTCTCTGACAGATCTAAAAGGAAGCGTGATTGTCCACCTCTGGAGGCAGTCAGGGGTCATCTGTCTCTGCACCAGATAGACTGGGTAAAAATTACAAAAGATTCATGGATGCAGGGGATTATTTCCAGAGGTTATATAATACCCCCCCCCCCCCGTAACTGTATACAATATCCTTGATGTTCCACCCAGTCAGTAGAAAGCAGCAGCATAAGAAATAAAAAAAAAAAAAAAAAGCTGCTAGAAAGAGAGACACCCAAGAGATGCCCCCCAGACCCGAAAGAGTCTGAAACCTACAGAAGATTCTTTTTAGTGCTGAAGATAAAAGAGGACTCCAGATGAACTTTGAATCTCGGCAATCTAAACAAATCAGTTCAGTACACAAAGTTCTGAATGGTCACAGTTAATTTCATTTTGCCTTTCCTGCACAAGGACGACTGGATGTGTTCAGTAGATCTTCAGGATGAGTACTATCATATAAAAATGAACAGACAATCTAGAAGATACCTATATTTCTGGCTAGGAGCCAGTCATTACCAATTCGGAGCTCTACCCTTTGGCCTCTCCACAACCCCCTGACTTTTTTGCCAAATGCATGGTAGTAGTAACAACCCACTTGAGACTGCAGGGATTCTGGGTGTTTCCTTGTTTGGACTTAACTGCTTTGACCAGGTGTCTGCTGATAAAAGCATACGATTATGTACTCAAGCTGTGCTGTCATCTGGGAAGTAACATTAGTCTCAACAAATCTTAGTTAGAGCCATCTTGGGTATTAGAGTTCGTAGGGACCTTGTTCAATATGTTATCAGTGACAGCTTCCCTTCCCTTACCAAGGGTACAGACTATTCGATTTCAAGTCAAAAAGATAATTCAAAATTCTTGTTGATCAGCTCAATTGATTCTCCAAGCCTTGGGGTCAGTTTCTGCTGTGATAGTTCTAGTTCCGTTAGCAGGATGCCATATTAGAATTCTTCAATGAATCCTAGCGACTTAGTGGTCTATTCTGCACCAACCTTTGTCCACCCAGTTTAGAATAGCTTACACATGCAGAAATTATTTCTTAGAGTGGATTCACTCAGATAAGATTTTACAAGGCCATCCTTCTTACTTCTCAGCCCAGGGCCTTAGTGACCATGAATGCTTCCGAAATGGGGGGGGGCACTTCTTTGGAAAGACGGTCCAAGGCACCTGGTTCCCCAAAGAGGCCAATACACATATCAATGTCCTAGAACTGAGAGCAGTTACTCGTAGCATTGCAGGCCTTCCAAGACTCTCTTCCTTCAGCTGCTATTTCCATTCAGACATACAGTAGATCAGTGGTCTGGTATATCAACAAACAAGGAGGAACCAGATCTTACCCCTTGTGTCAAAAAGCTTTGAGAATATGGCAGTGGGCGATCTCATCCAGTCGATTTCTGATAGCAACACACATTCCAGAGAAATCCAACATGATAGCAGACAGGTTGAGCAAGTCCATTCTATTGCCTCACAAGTGGTCTCCCAACATGAGAGTTGTGGAAAAGATATTCTATTAATGGGGCCAACCTTGCTGCGATCTCTGAGCATCTCACCTCAACAACAAGTGCAGTAGGATCTTTGCCATTACCCCCACCACCACCACCACCAGGAGAATCACTGAGAGATGTTCTCCTCCATTATTGCCTCCCCAGTCGTCTCTTTGCTTACCCCCCCAACTCTTCTAATCCCCAAGTTTCTCCAGAAAGCATGTAGATAGAAGAGCAGAGTCATCCTCATTGCCCCTTATTGGCCTCATCAGATTTGGTTCCCTTTCTTTGGCCTCATCTCATTCGCCCACTATGAATTCTGGATCCAGTACCGGGCCTCCTGTCTCATCCGATAGACATAATTCACCTGGACATTTTAGGCCTAAAGTTGCCCACATGATTTCTCCACTTCCAGTGATACCTGGACAGCCTAGGCCCTCCTTCCCTGTCTATCACATTATTTTATCTTCCACTAGGATGATTTACCAAAGTAAATTGAAAAGATTTGTTTTTTGGGCAGAACAGAAAGACATTTTTCAGCACCACTACTTAAAGATCTTGAGTTTTTGGCTACGATTTTTAATGAAAGGACTAGCTCCTTGACTATTAAAGTACAAATAGTTGCTATTTCTAATTGTGTTGAGCAGATGGAAAGAGTACTTTGAGGGGTTGATGAATGAAGAAAATGAGAGTGAGAGAAGGTTGGATGATGTGCGGATAGTGAATCATGAAGTGCAGTGGATTAGCAAGGAGGAAGTAAGGATAGCTATGATGAAGATGAACGGAAAGGCTGTTGGTCCAGATGACATACCTGTGGAAGCATGGAGGTGTTTAGGTGAAATGGCAGTGGAGTTTTTAACTAGATTGTTTAATGACATCTTGGAAAGTGAGAGGATGCCTGAGGAATGGAGAAAGTGTTTTGGTACCGATTTTTAAGAATAAGGGTGATGTGCAGAGTTGTAGTAACTACAGAGGGATTAAACTGATCAGTCACAGCATGAAGTTATGGGAAAGAGTAGTGGAAGCTAGGTTAAGAAGTGAGGTGATGATTAGTGATCAGCAGCATGGTTTCATGCCAGGAAAGAGCACTGCAGATGTGATGTTTGCTCTGAGAGTGTTGATGGAGAAGTACAGAGAAGGTCAGAAGGAGTTGCATTGTGTCTTTGTGGATTTAGAGAAAGCATATGACAGGGTGCCTAGAGAGGAGTTGTGGTATTGTATGAGGAAGTCGGGAGTGTCAGAGAAGTATGTAAGAGTTGTACAGGATATGTACGAGGGTAGTGTGATGGCGGTGAGGTCTGCGGTGGGAGTGACAGATGCGTTTAAGATGGAGGTGGGATTACATCAAGGATCCGCTCTGAGCCTTTTCTTATTTGCAGTGGTGATGGACAGGTTGACAGATGAGATCAGACAGGAGTCCTCGTGGACTATGATGTTTGCAGATGACATTGTGATCTGTAGTGAGAGTAGGGAACATGTGGAGGAGACCCTGGAGAGGTGGAGATATGCTCTAGGGAGAACAGGAATGAAGGTCAGCAGGACTAAGATAGAATATATGTGTGTGAATAAGAGGGAGGATAGAGGAATGGTGAGGATGCAGAGAGTAGAGGTGGCAAACGTGGATGAGTTTAAGTACTTGGGATCAACAGCTCAGAGTAATGGTGAGTGTGGAAGAGAGGTGAAGAAGAGAGTACAGGCAGGATGGAGTGGGTGGAGAAGAGTGTCAGAAGTGATTTGTGACAGACGAGTACCAGTAAGAGTGAAAGGGAAGGTCTACAAGATGGTAGTGAGACCAGCTATGTTATATGGGTTGGAGACAGTGGCATTGACAAAAAGGCAGGAGTCAGAGCTTGATGTGGCAGAGTTGAAGATGTTACAATTTGCACTGGGTGTGACGAGGATGGACAGGATTAGGAATAAGTATATTAGAGGGTCAGCCCAGGTTGGAAGGTTTGGAGACAAAGCCAGAGAGGCAAGATTACGTTGGTTTGGACATGTGCTGAGGAGGGATGCAGAGTATATTGAGAAAAAGATGCTAAGGATGAAGCTGCCAGGTAATAGGAAAAGAGGAAGGCCTAAGATAAGGTTTATGGATGTGGTGAGAGAGGACATGCAGGTGGTTGGTGTGACAGAGCAAGATGCAGAGGACAGGAAGAAATGGAAACAGTTGATCTGCTGTGGCGACCCCTAACGGGAGCAGCCGAAAGAAGAAGTTGCTATTTCTAGTTTTCACATAGGAGTAAACAATTCCACCTTAGCTTCTTCAGACCTTTGTAAGACGTTTATAATCAAACCTTTCTTCTTTGCCCCCCTTGTAAACATCCACCCCCACCATGGGATTTGAATTTAGTTTTACAAGCTTTGACTCAGTCTCCATTTGAACCATCAGTGAATTGTGAACTACATTTTTTAACCTGGATCTTTTTAGTAGCCATAACCTCTGTTAGAAGATTCAGAACTTCACGCCCTATCTTCTAAGCCTCCTTATTTGATTTTTAATAAAAATAGGATATCATTACAAACCAACCCCTCTTTCCTTCCTGATAGTGGTGTCAGAATCCAACATAAGTGACTCTATCACTCTTGCAGTTTTCTTTCCAGATTTCATGAATAAAGGGGAATGCATGTTACACTTGGATGTTCCCAGATAGTTAAGTTTTTATTTACATAGAACAGAAAATTTCAAAAAATTAGATCAATTATTTGTCTCCTTTTTGGAATCAAAATTGGGCAAGACAGTTACCAAAGTAACTTTAGCCAAGTGGCGAACTGAGTACATTTCCTTTGTCTACAACAAATTGGAGGGGGGGTTACCAAAACCTTTAAGAGCTCATTCAAGTAGGTCTGTGGTAACTTCATCAGTATTTTTATCCAGGTCTTCCATAGATGATATTTCTGCTTCTGCATCCTGAGCAAGTCATCATACCTTTATTGCATATTACAAATTGGATCTGTTCTCTAGAGGAAGAACAGCCTTCAGCTCAGCAGTGCTCAGGAATATCCTTCCTAAGAGTCCTGGTATTCAGGTACCTGGGGACTCTGTCCCATTTGTTAAAGAATGAATGAAAATTAAAAGAATAAAGAAGTTATGTACTCAGCATAATGTTCCATCTCTGTTGTTCATTTTCATTCTGCCTCAACTCCCCTCCCTCCAATCCTGTACCATTTTGTTTGTGACTTCTGGAAGAATGAGAATATGCTAAGGAAACCGATGTTTCTGCATTTGAACTCCAGATATTGGTTTCTCATTTCTTGGTTAAGTTTCTAATAGGGCATTATGGGTAAGGTAGGAGCTTGAGAGTTTTCAGTATCCACGAGCTATAAAAAGCAGCCAAGTCAGATCCAAACCCATTTGTTGAGGAAGAATGAAAATGGATAACACAGATGGAATGTTATGGTGAGTACATACCTTCTTTTTTCTGCTTAGCATTTGGCAATTGCTTCTCTTCTTGTTCTATGAGATGCCCCCTATTATGTAATACTTTAACATTTGTCAGTCCCCCTGAATAATTCTTGTTACTTCTTAACTATACCTCTCCATTTCCACCCTATTTTTAAGCTCCACTTTAATTTTATCCCACTCCCTAGCTGTATTTTCAGAAGAAATTGTCTTCTCTAATAACTCTCAAATTCCTTCCACTACCAATTCCTTAAATTCCTTTCTTTTCAACAGACAGGTGGGAAAGCACCAGTGTTTCATTTTGGTTTCACTACCCTGCGTTTGATTGCATCATGATCTGAAATAGTTATTGGATGGATATCAAAACTTTCAATTAAATGCACATGTTCCTGTGAAATGGAAGTTCTATCTAGGTTAGTCCAGTTTTTGTATCTTGGGGAATAATTTGTAAATTCACTCTGAATTCCTACTAGTGAACTCACATCTTCCATGCCAAATATTTTCATAAATTTCTTCAAGAATCTACCCTACTTTGTTATATTTTCCCTTCTGGGCCCCCAGACACATCTTCACTACTGCAAATCAAATTCCATTCTCCACACCTATAAGTAATACTGTGTGCTGAAAACTGATTATTTCTCCCAGTATTTTCTTAAAGGAAAACTCCACCCAGGAACTCAAAAAAACATATATTTTTTCATTGTATCTTTGTTTTTGAGCTATTTTAATGCCTCATAATCACTCCAACTGCTTCTTTTATAATTGTAATGTGTTTCTCTCAAAATGGCGGATGATGGGGGCTGCCTTGGTTTGTCTTTTTGGCTTTTCCCGGTTAGGGGTCGCCACAGCAGAACTCCAGTCCGCTAATGATTGGCAGTAGATTTTTTTATGGTGCTGAGTTGCCAGCCCAATGCCCAACCTTCAGTGAAGACATGCCCATTCACTCGATCGCGGGGAGGACAGTCTTGGTAACGTGATCTTATTTTCTTGCTTTCCTTCCTTCTTCCCAGAATACATTTCAAGTCCTCTTTATATGACTCATGCCAGACATAAGGAAGTGGTGCTGTTTTCTCATGCCATTAAAATATAATGGCAGGATTGTGAAACAGTGTCATCTAAACACACCTTCTATAAAAAAGCTGCTTCTCTGTTTACCTTACTGAGCCTCATGTATCTGCCTGCCAGAGCCTGTTCTATGCTATAAATAGCTGTTGGCTACTTGCAGCAAAAGAAAGCAGATAAAAACAGTTTTTTGTAAGAGGAGTCTTTTATAGTCCTTACAAACTTGATAAACCCTCCCCCATACTCTCAAGCTGAAGTGTGAAAACTCTCACTGCAGTAAATAATCCTTGCTGTACATTTACAAGTGACAAGTAGTAGGACTCTAAACCTAGTCTGTCTGCTACTTCCCAATGGCTTCAGCGGGAGGATTTTTCTCTCTCATGAATGATGCAGACTTAAAATGTGCTTTTCTAGTTCCTCAATTATTTCTGTCGTATTCCCCCTCTTTTTCTATTTCATATTTATTTATACTTTGGTAACCAGGAAAGTGAACACCATGGTCACAAGACCCTTTAGAGCCGCAGCATAAGCTACACTGGCAAAGATAACAATTATTAAATGCACTTATCAATGCAAATAAAAAAATACTGACAAAGACATTGACCAAGATTGCATGTGGAACACATAATCAATGAGTGAGTGACCAAGTAAATCACTGAGCAGCATTTACTAAAATATATACATTAATAATGCTTAACTGTACTATGTTGTTTATTATAAATTCACTGTATGCACACATTATGCGCGCGTGCACACACACACGCACACCATATAGTGTGTGTGTGTTTCTGTATATGTGTATGTATATAAAGTACATGTGTACAAAAGCGTGTGTGTGTATTTAAACACAGTTAAGTACTTCTGATTTCCTTTTCTTGGTGGTCTTAATGCTAGGGCACATAGTAAATGTATGTTAAAGTAAATTCAGCTGTATATATTATGGTTGCTCTCTGACAATGCAAGGACTGACTCAAAGTCACTGGGAATCTCTTACAGTGGATCTGCGTGTACCAGATATGCATTCCCCTCTGAAAGGATGTCACACAATGCATAAAAGACATTTTTTATGAACAGCATCAGTGCATCTAGTTGATAGGGTTGCCACCTGACTCTTTCTACAGTTCTGGCCTGTGTGTGTGTGTGTGTGTGTGGGGGGGGGGGGGGCTTGAAAATGGTAAATGCATTTATACTTTACAACAAAAGTATTTACTGACTTTTCTTTAAATGTCACAAAAATCTTTGCTATTACTCAAGTTAATGGTAAATGCATTTATACTTTACAACAAAAATATTTACTGACTATTCTCTAAATGTCACAAAAATCTTTGCTATTACTCAAGTTATCTTAACACAAACTATTATAAATAACATTTAAAGCTTAGAATTTCAATAGTATGTTGCTGCTTATGTGAATTTGTCAGAAGAGCTGACAGTTGTCTTTAAACCCCTGACTGATCTAATTGCTTTGATTTGCTATGAAAAGGAAGAGTGTTAAGTTCTGCTCCCCTCTGCAATAAAAGCAGTGGAAACAATTCCACAGCTTTCTGTCTTTTTTTATATCAGCTGCTGTGTTCCTGACATTAGCAAGTTTAATTACCCATCTAAGAATGACATCAGTACCTGATAGGGTAAATTACAGACTTAACTGTGTCTATGATCTGTCATGCAGGTGGAGACGAAATTCTCTGCAAAGTATGCGAGAAGTTGAGTTTTAAAAAAAAAGTAGGTGGGCTTTCCCTTCCTTTGACTTCAATGCAAGGAAATAAAAGTTTTAAAAACTACAAGCAAGTTTCTGGTACATACACAATGCTAAAACCATATTGTAGGGAGAAAAGAAACCTAACAATTGAGTTAAACTGTATGAGAATGTGGAGTTTTCCTTTAAGCTCCATATTAACAGTTTTAGGTGGAATATAAATGCATTTCAGTATAATCTTCCACCCTTGCCAGCAGCCCCCTTAGTGCTACAAATCTACCATTATTATATTTTTTATTCTCTTCTATCACTAAGCTCCTTTTGCAGTTAATATTAAGTATTCGGTTTTTCCTTTGTCCCAGGTATTCTGCTAAATGACCATTCTGAAAACCTTTCTTCATCAAATTCACATGTTCATGTCTTTCCAAATGTGTCTCCTGTTGTATGCTATTTGCACTGTACATTTTTTTAATATAGTTCACTGCTCTTTCTTTTTTGTATGCATCTTTGAGAGCATTAATATTTAAAGATAATATAGAAAGTGTCACTATATTAAGAAGTTATTTTTTGTAACAGCTTTTTTTTTAAGTATCTAATTCCAGCTCTTGTGTTGCATACACTTTTTGGCAGGTTGATCTTTTATGCAGTTGTTTCTTGACATATCCTCATATCTTACAAAACTTTGTTTAAAAAAAAATATATATATATATATATATATATATATCCCCACTAAACCCCTAAAATCTGTTAACTTAATATTAAAACACACAACTATGTACATCATCTTCAAATATTGAAGTTTTACCCTCCTAATAGGAACAATTGTCCCAAAAAGACAGCCACACTCACCACCTTCGGTTAACCTAAATGGAAGGTTATCCATTCTAAGATTCATGGTATAGCCTGTGCTTCTACTAAGTGCTATCTGGTTTTGTTTTATCTTTGTTGCCCTCCCAGAATGGGAAAACACTTGAATGCTTTCAGAAAACATGATCTCCTAGTCATTGAAAGAGAGATATTCTGTTTTATTACTCCTTATCAGATTCTCTCCATGTAGACATGAGAACCAGAATCAGAGTTGCTTCTACAAGCATTTATTTAATTATTTGCTAAAGGAAAGATTTATTATATTTTATCAGACGCATCATTGTGTACAGTACCCTTCGGCATGTACCTGACCAAACATATGCAACAGTTGGAGCACCCACAAAGGTTCCTTACCAGGATAATGCAGGTATAAACTCATACTCCTATACAGATCATCTTAAAGCACTACTGCTATATTCAGTCTCCTACGAGTTACTTAGAGGTAATCTATGTCTGGCATAGAAGGCATCCTTGGATCCAGCTCTGATGGACCTTTTGCACATCCAAAAGCAAACTGTATCAGAACTAGTAGATCCAAGGATTTCAATTTTGCTTGTGATATAAATAATACATGTTGGTGAGAATACCCATGCTTCCCATCCATGTTAAGTAGAGTCCATCCCTAAGCTTATTTAAGCATAACCTTGACCATTGGATGAGAAGTTGAAAATTCACAACTGGTCTGGCCCCCTTGTCTCTGACAGACCGAGGCACACATTAATGCCCAAACTAATATACCACCCCACATAACTTCTAGAACCTTCCTAACATAACCCCTCCTACTAATTGCCCATGTTTCATAGGGACACAATTGGGTTGGATTGCATGGCTAGTCTTACATAGCTCTGGTGGTCATCTGCCTAGTATATGAACCTGTAAAGGAATAACTTGTTGTTTTCCATTCATCTGACACAAAGCCTGTTTTGAGGCTGATAGTAAATAGTTGCTTTAGAGGATCAGACAAGTCATGTTTTAGGCTGATCAGCAGACAGACAGGTGTGGTGTTTGGCACCATAGTTGTAGTGTTCTTGGCCTTAGATAGCACCTTGAGAACTTTGTCTCGGGTAATCGGATTTTTGTCTCTTCACAGTGAGATATTAGAAGTGTGCACAAAGTTGTCTTTTTGAATGGCAGGCTCTGTGTGGAAACGGAGAGCAGTTTCATAATCACTGTTAATTGATCATTGATTTGGCTCACTGGGGAGCAATTTATTTTTGAAAGCAATGTACTGAAGTACATTGTTGTGACCATTATGTTTGTTTGACTTTGTCCCAGTCCAGGATGATGTATCCTATCGATGGGATGTGCATGTGAGTGGAGCTGATTGACTTTCAAGTTGTTGCTTTGTTGTTGTTTAACAGCTTCCTTAATCTAAATGGCTTTTAGATTTATTTCACAAGAAACATACACATTTGAACTTTTTCCTCGCAGTGTACAAATGTATAGTGCATTAAATTAGAATTATATATTATATTGATTGTATCAATGAAATGTATAAACATGTATTTTCATTTTGTACTTGTACCTGAGATTATCTGCGGTGGTGGTGCTGCGGTAGCATTGTCGCCTCACAGACGTTGTCCTGTTCGATTCTCAGCTAGAGCGTCTTCTGTGTGGAGACATGCGTGAATGGGAGTACCTTCGTTGAAGGTTATGCGTCAGGGCTGGCAACTCGGCATGTAAAAATCTACTGCCAATCATTAGCGGACCGGAGTTCCGCTGTGGCGACCCCTAACCGGGAAAAGCCGAAAGACACAACAACAACAACTTGGATCTGAGATTGAGTCAATATTTGTATTCATATATTGTATATGTAATAGTTATTTGTAAATGTGGAGCCTTTCTCCCTGGGCATCTGATGAAAATGGATATTTTTTCCAGTTGACTTTCCCGGTAAACAAATTTAAAATTAAATAAGTAAATATTTTTATAACATAAGAACTAAACCTCTATTTAGTTTGTGAAAGTATTGGTTTCCAGCATTTGAAACTCTGAGGGAAAACATTATGGGGATTGTGACTTGATTCTTAGAAATGCAACATGCAGTTTTACTGTTACTTCTGCACCTTAAAAGAACAACCTTTCTACATTTATAACTTAATATCATGATATTTTTTGTTGAAATGTATAAAAAAATGTCATACTGTTTCAGAGATGTGACACTGTATTGATAATCTCCACCAGGAGGCTGCCTTAGCTGTTATGTGCCAGGGTACTAAGTTACATTGTAGTCAATTTGTGTTAGGCATTTTTGTATGGCTGAGAGTCTTCTGATTAAGATGGTGGATTGCAAAACATACTCAACAAATATATATATTTATTTATTATGTTTTGATTTCAGCAAAAGTAAAAAATATGCATTTCTCCAGAAAAAAGGAATCCTATATATTTGTTTTTGACCATTTTGACTGATGATTATTTGGCCTTCTGTCAGAACATGGCCAGTAACTTTTCATTGATCAAGCCCTACCATAATGCAGCATGTTTCCTACTGTTCCTCAGATTTGTTTGCCTATGTCCACATCCTCCAGACCTCATTTGTTAATTTTCAGATGTGATATTTCGCATACATATTGTATTTCTTCATTAAAATCTCACTTCAGATTTCATATTATTGCTTATTAATATCACATATATTTCAACTATATTCAAAATTTGACTCCTGTCATGTCTGTCATTTTGCAAGGTCTACCCAAACCTGTCTACCGTTGCTTCATTGTTTCTAATAGTAAAACTTTTTTCTGCTTTAACTTTCACTTCACTTTTCTTGTAAGTTTTTCCCATTTTTCTTTCTTCTTTTTTCACCATTTACATTTATGTTTATGTTAATTTACAAAATGTTGTTTGTTATAGAGAAAACTTTGGAATTCTGTAAGTGCTCAAGGTTTGGCCACACAATTCCACCCTGGGGACACACATGAGTTTTGCTTTGTATACCTGGAGCACCTGCAAGTACAGTGCAATATTTGAAATTTTCTGGTCCCAGTTCTGTCATCTAAAGAAAGAACAAGCTTGTCTTAAGGGGTCTTCCACCTGCCATAGCGTGAGTTGTGAACGAGGATGGGTCCACTCCTAGAGAAAATAAACAGGAAAAAGACAAGGAGAGACCTACTGAGAAACAGAGAAAGTAAATGGGTAAATAAAAATGGAAGAGACAAATCTGATCAGTCTCCTTCTCTGGTGTCACAAATCATGAAGGCGCCTCTCCCTATTGTTCCATTGGCTCTGGTCCATTCAAAACATGTTGTTTTTTGATCTTCAGGTTTCATGGCTGTTGATATGGAGACTATTACGATTTCAGACAGGTTTCCTCGTAGAAACGCTTCAGCTAACAGGAGATCATCAGAGAGGGAGCTCACCAGGTTCCTGGACCCAAGATTTCCTTCAGTTTCTTCCCTTAGGTCTACCAGCTGTACTAGGAGTGTCCTTAATATTGATTTGAAATGAATGATGAGAGTATTCATCCAGGCTGAGATAGGTATGGGTGTCATCCCATTGTCCCTCTCTATCTAGGAAAGATCAGGTTGGCCAAGCAACTTCTGTTTCTACTGCTCCTTCCTCTGCAGACTTGTTGGTGATGATGGCATTGGAGGCAAAATCCATCCTGGATCATTTCTTATCAGTATCAGTAGATAGTAGTGGCCAGAAAAGCCTTCTACTTGGTTCATCTCATAAGTAAAGGGATTGCATCCAGAAAAAAGGAGGCTCTGAAGTTGTTGTCTCCATTTGATCTTCAACCTGTGGGTTCTCGGAATTGGCACAGATCTGACTCAGCCACATAGCCAGCATCTGATCCGGGCTCAAAGTTCCTCCCCTACCCATAATGCCCATCTCCTTCCTCCTGTCAGATCTCATTTGCCACACTGAAGTCCGCATCACGATCCATGCTCTCTTCTAAAAAGTGACTTTATTCCTTGTAGCTCTACTTTTTCTACTATACTTTCCCTTTTTTTGTTTTTCTACCTCCCCTTGCGCGCTCTGCGTTGGTTAAAACAAAAAAATCCCCCCTTTTCTTTCTTGTCTCTCTTGTGTGTGTATCCTCTGTGTGAGTGAGTATGTTAGGCCGTGTGGTTAGGAGTATATCTGAATCCCCCAAACCAGGATTCCAAAAATGCACAGTGTGTGATCACAAGCTGTCACCAGCTGATGGCCACACTCTGTGCGTTGAATGTCTTGGGGCAGCCCATTTGGACACCTCGTGTTCCATCTGTGCTGGGTTTAATCCCCAGGCATTCATTTTGGGGGGCCTGCTTCCCCCTCCCTCCACCGGGGCACAGGCCTCTTCTGCCCTGGCTTCTACTTTGGTCTCCCCTCTGGCCTCTGGGACACAAACTCCCACCAAGAGGCCCGGGGATGGAGACAAATCAACCAAGTCTAAAGACAGGGCCAGGAAGCGATCCCCGGATCAATCTGCTTCGGTGGGCCCTCTGGCTAAAGTTAGGCCAGCTCCAAGGACAGAGTCTCCTTGACTCCATTCCCGTCTGTTCTCTCTGGAGCCGGAGGAGCTTCAGACCCGGTCGCTGGTGCAGGCTTCCCCCTCACTGCCAATCTAGGCTGGTGTTAGTGGCCTCTTCTTCTCATTCCACCCGCAGCCTTTCTGACGCAGAGATGGATAGGATGATGCAGAAAATTTATCTGCACCCAGATACAGATGGGAGTTTTGCCTGCCCCCCTCCCCCAGAGCTAGGGGGCATGCAATCAGCGTTCATCACAATTGCTCCTTCTCTGGTCCGACCTCTGGTTTTGGAACCCTTGGATCCGAGGACACTTGGCATTGAGGGGTCTGCTCCAGTGGTACCTTGTACCTCAACACCAGCTATGGCCTTGAGCAGGTCAGATCCGACTAGCTTGGATCCATCCTGTTCTCAGAGCAGTAGCCTCAGTGCCGTATCCAAGGGGATGGTGTTGTCTCCAAGCCTTTCGGAGCAGAGCCTTCCCTTTGGTATCTCGGCATCTGGAGGTTCGGCTCTGGCTCCCCTGTCGGGTCAGAGGGTTACAGCTCCAACCATTGTTCCTTCTCAGGTGGTCCCTTTCCCTTCGGCTTTCAACGGGGTTGAGAGGATCCTCTCGATCCCATCAAGACCCTTGACTATCTCATCTTCGGAGTCCATCCTGGCTTCATCTGTTTCTGGCGCGGAGCTGACATACTACCATCTCAGGGACAGCTTGCTGCCTCTTTGCCCCAGGGCGCTCCCTCTTGGGAGCAACGAGACATTGGTGAGTCCTACTAAGGAGGTCCCTCACAAACGTACTTGCAAAAGGAGGCACGACTCCCCTCCGGATTCCCTCATAGAAGACACTGATTTGAAGGAAGGGGAAGGCTCCCCCCGGTCACCACCTGAGGATGTCTCCTTTGGAAGCATCATGGAAATCCTATGCCAGTGTGGGAAGTTGTCTGCCCAAAAATCTAACTCTGACAAATCAGTGTTCCTGGAGGCATTTGGTGCAGGACACTCTACTTCCTGGGTGTGCCCTCCCACCGATCCTTTGGTGGATCTGATCACATCTCTAGTGTGGAAGGAACCGGACGCAGTGGAACCCATTCCCAAATGCCCTGACAAGGTTTTGAGTCCCCTTTCAGACAGGACCCATTGGACTAAGGGATCCCCGGTTGATGCTGTGGTAATGGCTGCCGCCACTAAGAAGGAGCGCGCTCAGGCGAACTCCACGGTCCACCATCCTGAACGAGAGTCCAGGACGATGGACCATTTTGGGAAACAGGTGTATGCTTCAGCGACCTTTTCTGTGCATGCGCTGAATTATATGGCACGTGATTAGGCTGCAGCAAGACCTGGTCAAGGAGGTCACTGAGTCTACCCCTGGGTCCATGTCAGCTGAGGACAAGAAAGTGTCCTCTCGAATGGCCACCCTAACTTCTATCACTAACACCTCTTATGCATCTCCTCTCACATGCTACTTAGCGTGCCATTAGAGCTGCATGTACAGGCGTTGCCATCAGGCGCCATATCTGGCTCCATCTCTGTGCCTTTTCGGAACCCTTCAAGGCATCTTTTATGAATTCCCCATACGATAGTTCCTCCCTTTTTGGGAAGTCGGTACGTGATACCTTGGTCGAGAGTGAGAAGGATGGGAAGACTCGGTCTGCCATCGGGATCCACTTTTTAGCCCCTTACCAATCCTTCTCAAGGAATCAGTG
Organism: Protopterus annectens; assembly: GCF_019279795.1. Taxonomy (NCBI): domain Eukaryota; kingdom Metazoa; phylum Chordata; order Ceratodontiformes; family Protopteridae; genus Protopterus; species Protopterus annectens. Next base: position 79,409,506 of record NC_056739.1, on the reverse strand, counting down.
AGGAGCCAAGAAGATGTGGTTACAAAAATATCAGAGCTATTCCTAGGACACTCAGGACTCTCCTTCCCCCAGTGGCAGAGGGGGATTTGATAGAGGCAGAGGAGGTCCAAGGAATCAAGGGTCTTAGGATCCTTTCTTGGAGAGACTTGTGCGGCAACCCTGAAGGGTTGCTCGGCTGCTCGTCTGTGGAGGCAGTCGGGGGTCACCTATCGCCACACCTAACAGCATGGGAGTCCATCACGGACGATCGTTGGGTGTTGCAATCTATATCCAGGGGTTATTCACTCCCCTTTCTCATGTCACCCCATCCTCCCAGAAGCCTCCCAGATATTCCACCCGCGCAAAGGGAGGATGTAGCACTGAAAATTGCAAAGCTGCTAGAAAAGCAAGTCATCCAACCCATCCCCTTAGACCAGTGTGGGTTAGGAATTTATTCCAGGTTTTTTTGGTGCCAAAGAAGACGGACTCGAGACCCATTCTGGATCTCTCCACCTTGAACCTGTCTGTAGCCAAGACAAAATTCCAGATGGTCACCCTTCTATCTGTCCTGCCCCTCCTGCAGGAGAATGATTGGATGTGCTCGATCGACCTCCAGGGTGCATACTACCATATCAAAATGGACAGGTGCTCTTGGGGGTTCCTCTGCTTCTGGCTGGGGTCAATCATTATCAGTTCAGAGCGCTACCCTTTGGTCTTACCACAGCCCCCAGGGTGTTCACGAAAGTGATGGCATTGGTAGCGGCTAACCTAAGACCCCAGGCCATACAGATCTTCCCCTACCTGGATGATTGGCTCCTTGCTGCCCCTTCCAGGCATCAGCTCAGTCAAGAAAGGGATTCCCTTCTTCTCTAAGCCCAGCGGTTGGGCATTATCATCAATCTCAACAAGTCATCTCTGGCCTCGGTTCAACTACTAGACTTCATTGGGGCTTGACTGGACACAATTCAAACCATAGTCTTTCTTACCTTGGACAGGATTCAGTCTCTGAAGCCACATGTCCTTTGCATTCTCCAAGCTCAGTCACTGACAGCGGAAGTGGTATTAAGGGTATTGGGGTCCATGGCGTCCACGATCAATCCCTTGCCCATGGCACATTTTCACATGTGGGTTCTCCATTGGACCCTCTCGATCCAGTGGTCCATGTTGGATCTCCCTTTGTCTCATCTTGTTCGAGTCTCTTGAGTGTGCAGGGACTCTCTTCTGTGGTGGATTCATTCCCCGGATCTGGTTCGGGGTTGCTTCTTTCTTCTGCCTTCCCCCTCGACCATGGTGACTACGGACGCCTCCCTAATGGGGGGGGGGCACTGCTCGTGAAGGACAGTCCAAGGCACGTGGTCCCCCTACAAGACCAGATTGCATATCATTATCCTGGAGATGAGGGCGGTGCTTCTAGCATTGCAGACTCTCCATGCCCATCTTCCCCAGAGATGATTGCTATCCAGACGGACAATATGTCTGTGGTCTGGTACATCAAGAAACAAGTCTTACCCTCTATGTCGTGAAGCCATGAGAGTGTGGGAGTGCATGATCTCCACCAGCCATTTTATGCTGGCAATGCACATTCTGGGGAAGTCTAACATTCTAGCGGACAGGCTCAGCAGGTCTATTCTGATGCCTTACGAGTGGCCTCTGAATCCTTCAGTAGCGAAACAGATGTTTCTCAAGTGAGTCGCCTTGCTGCGATCTCTTCGCCTCTCCTTCCAACGTGAAATGCAGCGAGTTCTTCGCACTGAACCCTCAACCGGGGAAGCCCTCAGAGACACTCTGATTCATGCTTGGCTCCCCGGTCATCTGTATGCTCATCCTCCTCTTCTGTTGATTCCAAAATTCCTTTAGAAAGCTCACAGGCTGGGGAGCTTAGTTAACCTCATTGCCCCATTCTGGCCTCGTCAGGTCTTGTTCCCCTCTCTGTCATCTCATTTAGTGGCTCCACCATGGACTTTGGATCCAGTCCTGGATCTTATTTCTCATCCGTCAAGTATTTCCCATCCAGACCTGGGCAGTCTGAAGCTCACTGCTTGGTTGCTCCAGTTCCCATGGTAGTCAGGACTCCTTGTTTATTTTCACCTGTCAAAAGGCACCTGGTGGCAGCTTATAAGTCTTCCACCAGAAATGTGTACTCCAGCTAATTGGAAACATTTTTCGATTGCAGCATGCCCTAGATTCCTTCACTGCCCCGGTCTCAGCAGTGTTGGAATTTTTGACAGGAATCTTTCAGTAAGGTGCCAATTCTTCTACAATCCAATTTGCAGCGATTTCTGATTTTCATGTAGGTAATAATATGGTCTTAGCATCCTCTAAGCTTTGCAAAGCCTTCCTAAAAGGCACCTTTCTTCTTTGGCCCCCAGTGAAGGACACAACGCTGCCGTGGGATCTTGCGCTAGTTCTGCAAGCTCTAGCTTTGTCCCCTTTTGAGCCTGCAGCCTCTGTGGATCTGCAATCTCTGTCTTGGAAGACGGGTTTCTTGGTTGCTATTACATCTGCCAGGAGGGTTTCAGAGCTTTAAGCTTTGTTGGTCAAGCCCCCTTATATGATTTTTCATAAGGACAGGGTATCCTTGTGTACTAACCCATCTTTTCTCCCTAAGGTAGCTTCAGAGTCCAGTATTAATCAGGTTACTAATCTCCTGTTCTTTTTCCCAAACTTAAAAAACAAGGGAGAATATAAATTGCACTTGTTGGATGTGCACAGACAGTTATGTTTTTATCTGCACAGGACTAAATCCTTTCGCAAGTCTGACCAGCTTTTCATTTCCCTTTTTGGGGAAACCAGTATCTAAGGTCACTATCACCCGTTGGATTTCCCAGTGTATTATTCTAGCATATTCTGTTAGGGTGTTATACCCGCCAGGCCATGTGAAGGCACATTCCACCAGATCTATGGCTACGTCAGTGGCCTTTTGGTCCAGAGTTTTGTTTGATGATATCTGCTCTGTGGCCACTTGGGCTTCATCTCATACCTTCATTTTGCATTATAAGGTGGACATCATATCTAGGAATAGGGCATCCTTTGGCTCTGCCGTGCTCGTCAATATCCTTCCATGAGGGTAGCTGGGGACTCTGTCCCACAGGTTGAAGATCAAATGAAGACAACTTCAGATAAAGAAGTTATGTACTCATCATAACGTTCCATCTGAGTTGTTCTTCATTTGTCTTCAACCGTCCCTCCCTCTGTCCCCCTACCTTGCTTAGACTGTGTGGTAGGCTGATGAGTAGAGAATGTGGTCACCTTCTGCATGCCTCTTACTCTCTCCCTTTTGCTTTTGCAGATATCTAGTATGAGATAAGGTGTTGAGTTGGGTGTGGAAGCTAGTTGGGCTGCAAACTTGATCTGAAGGGAGGAAGGAGACGGGAATTATGGGTAGGGGAGGAGCTTTGAGCTTGGATCAGATGCTGGATATGCGGCAGATTCGGATCCGTGAACCCACAGGTTGAAGACAAATGAAGAACAACAACTCAGATGGAATGTTATGGTGAGTACATAACTTCTTTTTAATGCAACTCTGTACTCCTCCCTCATTAGACCTATAATTGAGTATAACTTCCCATTTGTTATGTACCTCTCCAAACACCTGCACCAACTGGAAAGGCCAGAGAAATACCTCACAAAGAGAATCCATGGCCTCCATCACCTGTCTTATGCGGACAGGCTCAAATCGCTATCACTTTACTCAGTATCATACAGATTGTTCACAGGTGATCTGTGTCTTGCTTATAAGGCAGTATCAGACCCTGCCCTTTAGAGATGCTTCATATCCATAAGTCTAACTCCTTGAGCATTACCCACTCGATAGGCCTAAATCTACTATGCGACATCAACAAAACCTGCTGGAGAGACAGGTTTGCCTCCCAGAGGCTGCCCCATCTCTGGAATAGACTTCCCATACATGTCAGAGTACCTCGCTGACCCTCTTCACATGCATCCTTGATGAGTGGATGGGAAACCACAAATATGTCCCAGGGGTTCTACCTTTTTCCGTCATTGACAGGGGTGACAGGTGCTGACTGAGGTTTCGTTTTTGGGGATAAACTCTTGGCTAGGCTTGTAAGGGCCCCAGGGCCATTGACGAGTAACCTCATATGATCCTCAACCGTCAGCACAATCCGGGTATGCCACTCTGCCTGGCTGCTTCCTCTCCTTTAGAGAAGGAGATTGTTACAAATGGCTTATCCTTGGTCCTTTCGGAATTTGAGTTTTTGAGGAGGATCATCACCTACCATCAGTGTAGGAAGAAAGAGAGTACAAGGGATTAGTCCATGTAAAATCACTGTAGCTAGCAGATTTAGGAGACTCTCTCTCTCTGTGTCTTTCTTTCTCTGTCTCTCTGATGCCTTCCCTGTGGGAGGAATAAAGACACCTTGTTGAAATTTCCAATAGTTTAAGTAGGTGGATAGAGAAGTGTTCTTGTTCTAACAGTTAAGTAGGTAGATGGACTGGAAACTTTAACAAGGTATCTTTATTCCTCACACAGGTAGAGTATCAGAGAGAGTCTCCTAGATTTGCTAGTAAACCAAATGAGATAGCCAGCACATAGTAGTGTAGAATTTATTTATTTTATTTATTTTTATTTTACATTTGTTGACCGGGCTAGTCTAGCTGGGTATATACCCATTTTCAGTAGAGGCCCGGGGAGAAAAGCTCCACACAGATATACAAAAATATAAAAAGTATAAAAATATTGTTACATGGTAAATACAGGATTAATAAACTAAATAAAACAGGAAGTTTTTACATTTCAGAGATCAGAACACATTAAGAAAAGTAACAGTGAACATAATATTGCTTAAGAAAGCTAAAACAGTTATAATACAGTAAGAGTTATGTACAATAGTGCACAACAGGTTCAAGGATATAAGCAATATGTTGATTAGAGTTTAAATAGTATCAGTCATAGTACAAGATTAAGTATTTAAATGTTTGGAACTTTGGTTAGAAGAGGAAGAAACAGGGGTGAAGATGGTTGTTAGTCAGGGTTACTACAAGGGCATAGCCAGTGCATTTGGAGGTGTTTTTTGAGTTTTTATTTAAAGAGTGGCAAGGATGTAATTAGTGTTAGTTCATTGGGTAACAGGTTCCAGATTTTTCCTGCTGTATTAGTAAACAGAGAGTCACCAGCTGTATTATTAGACTTTGCTAGGCTAGCAAGGAGTTTGTTAGAAGAACGTAAGGAGTTCAGATTATTATATGGGATTAAGAGTTTTGAGAGTATGGGGGTATTATTGGGTTGGTAAAATATGTTGTGGGCCATTGTGAGTTGGGGGATTATCAGATGGTTTTGGAATTCCAGCCAGTCTAGTTGCCTAAGATTAGAACAGTGGTGAGTTCTGAAGGGATTGCCAGTAGCGAATCTGGCAATATTATTGTAGGAAGTTGCTAATTTGTTGAGGTTAGTTTTCTTGAGGTTGGTAAATATAGGTGAGGCATACAGAAGGGTTGAGATAAGATGGGAGTGAGCGATCTTGGCTCTGGCTGTTGTGGTTAAAAATGGTTTTATTCTATATAATGATCCTATTTTTCTGTTGACTATTTTAATGGTGTTATTTATATGGTGATCAAATGTGAGATTATTGTCAATGGTTATTCCTAATAGTTTGGTGGTAAAATCAGGGTAAATGACAGTGCCATTATTTGAAGAGACTGAGAAGTCTAAGGGGGTGGACCTAGTAGTGGGTATAAAGAGAAGGAGTTTTGTTTTTTTGGCATTAAGAATGAGGCAATGTTTGGTAAACCATGTTTCTACAGTGTTGAAAACATTTTGAGTAAGAGAATGTAGTTCAGTTGAAGAGGTTGCTGAGCATATTAGTGTGGAGTCATCTGCATATTGAATACAGGTGGCTTGAGGAATTGCTACATGGAGATCATTAATGAATAAAGAGAAAAGAAGTGGACCAAGAATGGAGCCCTGAGGGACCCCGATAGTGACAGGTAAAAAGGAAGAAATTTGATTTTCCCAGAGAACTGCCTGTTGCCTATTGCTGAGGTATGATCTAAACCATTTAATGGCCAGAGAATCAAAGGAGAGAGATGCAAGAATACTGATTAGGAGGGTATGGTTAACTATGTCGAAAACTTTAGAGAGGTCGATGAAGAGTGCAGATGAGAGTATGTTTTTGTTACGGTTTCTATTGATGGTATCTGTGAAGGATAGGAGGGCAGTAGTGGTATTATGTGATGGCCTAAAGCCATGTTGACAGCTTGCTATTAAGTTATGTATAGAGAGATGATGTAAAAGTTGTTGGTGAATGCATTTCTCCAAAATTTTCGCTAAGGGTGATTAGAGAGCAATTGGCCGATAGTTAGAGTACTCATTAGAGTTCCCACCTTTATGTAAGGGGATAATATGGGAGATTTTCCAAATATCTGGGATGGTTCCTTCTTGGATTTTCCTATTTATAAGTATAGATATAGGGTAGGCAATTACTTTGGCTGCTTTTTGGAGATATTGGGAAGGAAGTTTGTCAGCGGATGGAGTACATGGTTTGAGTTTATGAATAAATTTATAGATGAGAGAAGTAAAGATGAGTTGTAGTTTGAAGTTAGAATAAGAGTGTGGTAAGTTGATGAGAAGGTTGGAGTTTTCAGAGATAAGTTGCCTAGCTAGAGATTGTATAGTCTCAGTGAAAAAAGAGTTAAAGGTATTGGCAGTTTGATGGTGAGTGTTTGGATCTGCATCAAGTGGGGTGGGTGTTCAGGAGTTACCTGGGGAAAGGAGCTTATTTATGCAAGACCAGAACTTTTGAGGATTATTTTGATGAGTTTGTTGAAGTTTACAGTACTAGTTTTTTTGTCTGTAAGTATTGCCTTTTTTGTACTATTTCTAAGCTGCCTAAAATGGAGATGATCAGAGCTATTTCTGTTAGATCTCCATTTGGCCCAGACTTTGTTCCTAGAATTTGATTTCTAGTTTCATTCGAGAGCCATGGGGCTGGGTTGGACTTCATTCTGATGGAACATGTAGGAGCATGCTGATCAAGAATAGATAAGAAAGTAGTGTTAAAATACTTTACAGCCTCTTCAAGTGAAAGGGGTTTTAAAGGATTCCAGTTGCATGCTCTGAGCTCAGTTTGAAATAATTCTGCATTAAAGTGTTTGGTGGAGCGTGATATCCTAAAGGTGGGGGGGGGTTTGGAAAGTCTTTCCTTTCTCTTGTGATGTAGGTCAAAGAATGATCACTTACATCATCTGGCAGGGTTCCTACTTTGTAAGTTTGTTTTACTTTGTTTATGAGTATCCAGTCTAAGGTACTCTCTTTTTTATTAGGTTTGTTAATTCTTGTTGTAGAGGTTATGGTTTGGTTAAAGCAATGGAGGTTGATATGAAAGGTAGGATTTTCAGCACTAACACTTTTCCAGTCAATGTTAGTCGCTTAGTATTATTGTTTCTTGAGGGTAAGTAGAAGACACCCAACTAAGAAAAGCCTCTAATGTAGTTATATTATTGCCAGGTGGTATGTAAATACAGATAATGTATAAAGATTTGTTAGTGTTAATTTGGAGCTTAGTTATGAGGACTTTTGCGTTGCTATCCTGGGTTGCATAAGATGGTAGGGTAGAGATGTGAAGTCCATTTTTAAATAGAATTGCTACTCCACCACCTTTATGTTTTGTTTGGTCTAGTCTTACTATATTATATCCTTGGGGAATAATTTCATTGTCTTTTGTTTCTGGTTTTAACCAAGTCTCAGTGAGGCAGAGGATATCAAAGGAGTGAATAGCTAGGAGGGCATGAAAGTGAGGTACTTTATTATTGATGCTTTGGATATTCAGATGCCCTATTAGGAGAGAATTATTGAATTTAGGGTGAGTTGTTTGGATAGTAGGGCTGGTAGGGCCAGGGTTGGGGTGGATGTCGCCATCTATTAAGGAGGGGTTATTTGGTTTTGTTGCAGGATTGTTTCTAAGGTAAGTTTGAATTTTCAATTTTTTTGTCTGAGGGTAGGTTATGTTTAATGTGGGAGAGTCTGTGGTATTTAGGTAGTAGGTATCTAGGAGTGGAAGTTATGTTAGAATGTCTATGTAGGGATATGTGTGTATATATTGTAGTTTGTTTGTGGGAATGGTTAAGCTGGAAATAGTGCAGTTTTTCAAAGGAGGTAAGAAGGTAGGCTGAGAAGAGGGTAGTTAAGAGTATAATTGTAAGTGTTAAATTGGTTAGATTAGGGAGAGGCATCTTTGAAAAAATAATAAAATAAGAACTTGAGTGAAGGGATAAAAAGATGGAGCAAGATGTGGAAGAGAGGAAGATAAGAGGATACAAGAAGAGAAAAGAGAGGGCACTAAGATATACGAGTTAAAAGCAGGAGGATATGGTAGAGGTACTCTGAGTGGCTTAATTGTGAGTGAGTGTTAGAGGGTAGGGGTGTGGCTAAAGTATGTGGGGTGGGGTGAAATATGGGAGTGATTGGAAGAGAGAGAGGGTGTGGTTAGGGAAGTATAAGTGTAGGACCCCTGGGGGTGGGTGGCAATTGGGGATAGGGTAGGGGAGCAGAGTGAGCCCGTAGGGCGAACGGTGCGGGTTTCTGCTGAGAGAGGCTGAGAGGCATTTAGTTATGGAAAGGGACTGTGTTCTACAGGCATAGGAAAGGTAAGAGACATAAGCTGTTACTAAGTAGCAGAGAAAAAGGGAGAACAAAGGTATAGCTGTGCTGGGGGGATAGTTATGTAAGATAGTTGTACAACAGAGAGAGAGAGATTTTTATAGAGAGTGCCAAAAGGCAAGAAAGGAAGTTTATACAGAGGGATAATAAGAGGGGCCAGTAGCAAAAAAAAGAGGTGATAGTCAAAGGTGTCTATTTAGTAAAAAACTTCCAGACCTACCTGGGATAATTCCTATTGAGAAGGAAACATGGGGTGGGGGGGTAAGTGCATAAATAGAGAGTACAAGCACTGATATCCGAGTCTAGCTGGTCTACAGAGCTCGTTGGTTTCTACAACCAGTGAGAGATGGTATTCCAAAGCCTAAGATATGCTGCCCCCTAGTGGATAACGTAGGGAAAACACAAATTCCACTAGGATAGTAGGTGAAAGGGAGATAAGTTAAAAACGAGATGGTAGGAGGGGTAGATTCATGGGTGTGCAGGCCCTTACAAAATAGAATAAAATTTAATGCAGTCCCTAGTAATTCCAAGTTATCTCACTCACAAGGTTAAAGTTAAATCAATGCATATACTGTAGGATAACACCTACACTGTGAGGCTGAATGTAAAGGGTCCAGGTAGATCCTGAGGGGCTTCTAGGATTGAGTTTCCCTACTATTCAGTAGGATATCATTAGCCTTACAGGGTTTCAACTAGAGGGACCGGCTATGTCTCCACACAGGACTTAGAAGCTGAAAAAAGAGACAGAAAGAAATATTAAATAAATGTTGGCTAACTAGGTTAAGTTCTATGCAGGAGTGGAATGAAAAAGTGTAGAGGAGGAGTGCTAGTCAGAAGTTGAGTGTAGTGTAAGGTTGCAGTGAGGTATTAGCACAGAGTGTAGCATACAGTAAGGTAATCAGAACAAGTATTCAACTTATATAATCAAATACATTACTTTTGTATGGCTCAGAAAAACAATGCATGTATATCTACTACAGAAGACAATGTGTAATTGCAAACTATAAAACAGTATTCACTAATGAGGCTAAAGACTAACTAATTAGCTTGACCAATTAAAGAAATAATCCAAGTCATAGCACAGTAATACAACCCATATAGTCATATCATGAAAGAATGTCCATTATAGTAATCCATATTACCAACAGCACAAATAGCCCAAACACAAAGACTGTAATAGTCAAAATAGTTTAGCCAAAAGAGTGGGATAAGACTGGTTAACACCTCCACAGTAGTAAAAAAAGAGTGGGATAAGACTGGTTAACACCTCCACAGTAGTAAAAAAAAAAAAAAAAAAAAAAAAAAAAAAGTTGAGAGTTGTTGAACCTTATCGGCTAGCAGATGAAACACAGTAGGGGTCTGAGGGCTAGGGTAAAAGTAACGGTCATTACGCTCCACGTGTAGTTTCACGGAATTTAAACTATGTCTCCGGTACTACAGAGAGGGAGGAGAGTACCCAGATTGCTTCCGCTTGTAGCCCTCAGTATAGAAAATAATTAAAAATCATTAAAATAAGTAAAAGTCGTTCCACTAATATAGCGATAGCATAAGATACCTACAGCGTGGAAGAAACGCCATGCGGGGATCCCGCCAAACCCAAAATAGCAGTAGCCCCAGGGAATAACAACACTAAACCAAACACGCCAAACCTAAGGTAGCAGTAGCACCCAGTATAAGACCAAGAGCCTGACTGGCTAGCTTTAGAAGCGGAGAATAACAATAACGGTAATATCTACCAGTTAGCTAGCAAAACACTTAATTAAGCACCTCAAATGTCTTTATACATGGCAACAGCATAATTTTATTCCAAATATAGCAAAACAGACTGGGATTGGCAAGTAAAACAATGCCTTCCTCAGTGTAAGGAGTAATTGCACAAAAAGCCATATATATAGAACCAATTCAAGCAAAGACACATGATCATTGGCTGTTCACAATTGCTCATAAAGTCCTGGTGGAAGTAATCCAGCTAATCTAATTATCCACCTTTTTTCTTTTTGGTTAAGGATAGTGTGCCAGCCAATTTTATTACCTCGGTTTCCCTTGATCATATCAATAATGGTAAATCTAAAGGATGCAGTTGGATGAGACAAAACATGCTTATAAAGAGCATTGGTGATTTACTTAAGTTTAATATCACTCAGATGCTGTCTAATTCGGTGTTTAACAGGTCTAGAAGTCTGGCCCTCATAAAACGCCGAGCAGGAGCAGGTAGCTAAATAGATAACCCAATCAGAAGAACAATTAGCAAAAAATCCAATATCAAATACCCTGCCCATATTACGGCTACTGAAACATTTGGTTTGATTCATCCTGATACAATGGACATAATGGCCACATGGAAAACATCCATGGAGGACATCACCTTTTAGAGTAAGTTCTTTAGTACAAATAAGGCCATCTAACCCATATTTGTAATGATTAAAATATGACCCTAGTGTTTTACCCCTCCTATAACCAAAGTGGCACTTGTCATCAAGCATATGACCGAGTTTTTCATCAGACATGAGTATATTCCAGTTGCGTTGGATAACCTTACAAAACATGTTAGTATTGCACCCATATGTAGTAATCAACCTGATTGGAGATACATTCTGAGTGTTTTTCTTCCTGTATTTCATCAGTTCAGACCTCTCCTTAGAAGCCACCTGACTACAAGCCATGGTAATGTTCCCTGGCTTATACCCCTGGCGTTTAAATCTGTTGACTATATCCTTCTTGAAGTAATCATATTTTATGGAGTCAGAACAAATCCGTTTAAGTCTCATAAATTGGGATTTTGGTATGTTATGAATAACATGAGGTGGATGGTGACTAGTGGCATGTAATAATGAATTGCATTCAGGAAATTTGCGGAACACTTGGGTGTCCAAAGTGCCATCAGAATTCTTTGTAACCAGAACATCCAAAAAGGCAATCTGGTTCTTGTCATGGTTACAGGTAAACTGTATACCCCATTTATTGTTATTAATGTATTCCACAAATTCCTGTAAATACGGAATGTCACTCTTCCATACTAACTAACAGTCGTCAAGATGATAACGCCAAATATCCATTTCTGGCAAATATAAATTATGAAGGGGATCATAAATTAGTTGTTCCTCTATATATGCCATAAATTGGCATAAATGGGGGCAAAGGACACCCCCATTGCCGTCCCCCATGTTTGCCAGAAACAGTTGTCCTGATAGTAAAAGACATTCTTGGTTAATACGTGTTCTGCTAACCAGTCAGGAGGGTATTGAATCCAGGGGGGGGGTAAAGTTGAGAGATCTCTAGCCAATATTCAATGGCAGGAATCCCCACCCAGTGGGGAATGTTCGTATAGAGGGCTGATACATCCAGTGTACATAAGGTGATGTCCTCCATGTGGCCATTGTGTCCATTGTATCAGGATGAATCAAACCAAATATTTCAGTAGCTGTAATACGGGCAGGGTATTTGATATCAGATTTTTTGCTAATTGTTCTGATTGGGTTATCTATTTAGCTACCTGCTCCTGCTTGGCATTTTATGTGGTTCATAGGTTCATAGGTTCATACTAGCCTATCTGCCCTAGGGCATTTATAAGCCTAGCCAGAGTGTGTTTGGCTTTCGCCACCCATTTTAAATTAATTTTGCTATGCGTTTTTTGAGGTTAGTATACTGTGCCTCTGTCTAACAGTGACACAGAAGTGATAGCCGGGGTAAACCTATGATCTCCCATCCACTCATCAAGATTCCTCTTGAAGAGAGTCAGTGTGGGACTCTGCCTAACCTGGACTGGGATTTTATTCCAGAGTGAAGGGAGCCTCTGGGTTATGAATCTGTCCCTCCAGCATGTCCTATTTATTTCAGTGCTGAGGTTCAAGTCTCTCGAGCGCGTAGCTCGATGGGATTTGGATTTTCTGAGGTGCAGCATGTCCATTAATTCTGGGTTGGACATGGCTTTATACGCCAGGCACAGATCGCCTCTGAGCAGGTGGTATGCCACTGAGTAGAGCTGGAGTTTCTTTAACCGGGCAGCATATGGCATCTGTTTGAGCCCTTTGATCCTCTTGGTGAGGTACTTTTGGGGTCTTTCCAGTTGCTGCAGGTGTCTGGTAAGGTACATGCCAAAAGGGCATTGTACTCAATTATGGGCCTGATGAGGGATGAGTAAAGAGGCGATGACCTCCCTGATCTAGATGTGAATCCCTTCATGATTAGGTGGGCTATATAAAATGTTTTTCTAACCACTTTGGCCACGTGGTTGTCAAATGAGAGATTGCTATCAACTTGGGTCCCCAGGTCCCTAATGACTTCTTCTGTACTTAATGGATTACCACCTATGTGGTAATTTGTGGGCACTTTGTTTTTGCCAAAAGGGTTGACTATACACTTTTTGGCGTTTAGCTTGAGGCCATGGCTCTGGCACCAGTTGTCTGTTTCTATGAGGCCCTTTTGGAGGATGCTTGTGTCGGCTGGAGAGTTGATTATGGCACCCAGTTTGCAGTCATCTGCGAACTTGGTCAGCCACAGTCCTTCTGTGTTGGCCTGTACCGCCGAGAAATATATACCGAACAAGAGAGGTCCCAGGACTGAGCCTTGTGGGACGCCACTTGTAACTGGTTTGGAGTCTGACATGGCTCCAGCAATTCTAACCATGTGGGTTCTGTCCTTGAGCCAGTTTGCAACCCATCTAGTGACATAGGGGTTTATATTTAAGCTGGTGAGCTTATCTATAATGCCCGAGTGGGGTATTGTATCGAAGGCTTTTGTGAGGTCCAGGTAGGCTGTGTGGACCACCTTCCCCTCATCAATGGCCTTGGTGACTGTTTCAAAGAAATCAACCAGGTTTAAGAGGCAGGATCTGCCCTTAACAAAGCCAAACTGGGTAGGATCCAGTGTCTGTAGGTCCCCAATATCTTTATTTATGAGGTCCATGATGATCCTTTCCATAGCTTTGCAGACCAAGCTAGTCAGGCTTATGGGGCGATAGTTTCCAGGATCCGTTGAGGCACCACCTTTGCGGAGAGGGACCACTGTTGCTGTACGCCACTCTTTGGGTACATATCCTGTAGTAAGGCTAAGATTGAACAGTAGTTTTATGTTTGGGTTTAGCTCTTCTTGGAATTCATGTAGGATGCAGCCCGGGACACCATCTGGTCCCATTGCTGCTGTGTTTTTTGCTTTGGAGAGGGCGGCTCTTACCTGAGCATCTGAGATGTCAGGGGGGCAGCACTCTGTTGGGATAGATATTTGCCCTTTTGGTGGGGAGAGGGGGGAGAAGTTTGCACTGAACCTGTCAGCTAGGATGTTGGCAATGTCTGTGGGCTCTGTGTATTTTTTGTCATTTTGGACTAATTCTGAGCATATCTGGGAATTTCCACCCAGGTTCCTAACATAACTAAAGAAAGCCTTGTGATTATCCTTAGTGTCCTGTGCAATTTTTCTCTCGAAGCTGGCCTTAAACGACTTTATGAGTGCCCGTAGTTTTTTGCTAATACTGATCAGAGATGCCTTCCCTTTTTGGGATTTTGCTCTATCATGTAGTAGCTTCCTCCTTCTATTGTATAATTTGTTTATGGCTGGGGTCCACCAGACAGGACGTCTGCCTTTGGAGGATTGGGTCTTGGTTTTATTTGGGATTGCATGATCCATGCATTCCTGAAGGTGTTCATAGAATGCGTTTATAAAGGATTCTGCGGTCTGGGCCGTATTTTCCACAGGCCCGGGGGCTTTGAAGGATTTCGCCTCGGTTTTGAGGCGTGTGAAATTTGCTTTAGAAAAGTTTTTCACTGTGGTTTTCTGAGCAGGGGGTGGGGTCGGGATGTGAATATCCAGTGAGATTAGTTTATGGTCTGATCTTACCAGTGAGGTATACACTTCTGGTCTGGAGCATAGTGTCCCCATGTTGGTGATGATCAGGTCCAGTATGTTTTCCCCTCTTGTGGGAGTGGTAACAAGTTGTTCCATAGCATTTGAGTTTATAAATTCTAGGAACCTTTGGGCTAGGGTGTTGGAGCTAGAGTAATGCTCCCAGTCTATGTTTGGGTAGTTGAAGTCGCTCAATATAATGGTGTTTGGAGAGACCTTCATATTTTCCAGTATTCTCAGGAAGGCCAAGTGGGGTTCCTGTGTTTGGAAGGGTGGTCTGTAGCAGGCTATAAACTGGAAGGCAGTTTTACCCACAGTTAGTTGCACATGGATAGTCTCTGATGCTTCATGCTGTGCCACCAACCTGGAGGTGTGGGTATCTTTGACTAATATTGATACTCCCCCTCCTTTTGTGGTTCGGTCCAAGTTTTGGGGCCGAAAAGTATGGTATGAGGTATAACCTGGTAGTGCTGGGGTGCTCTCGGAAGCCTTGAACCAGGTTTCTGTTACTGCACAGATATCGATGTTCTCCATGCTAATGAGAGTTTCGAGTGCATGCATCTTGAGGTTTAGACTTCTGGCGTTGAGTAGCATTACTCTTAGTTTCTTATCCCTTGTGATACCTATGGAGGTGGGTTTGTCTTTTGAGCCTTGCCTAAAAAAGGCACTATGGGGGTAGCAAGAGCCTTTGCCAATATCTGAAAGCCCAGGGGTGACAGGTGCAAGCCGTCCCTAGCGAAGCATCGTGGCTTGACATCTAGACCTGTTAAATACCAAATTAGTCAACATCTGAGTGATATTAAACTTAAGAAAATCACCAGTGCTCTTTATAAGCATGTTTTGTCTCATCCAACTGCATCCTTTAGATTTACCATTATTGATATGATCAAGGGAAACCGAGGTAATAAAATTGGCTGGCACACTATCCTTAACCAAAAAGAAAAAAGTGGATAATTAGATTAGGTGGATTACTTCTACCAGAACTTAATGAGCAATTGTGAACAGCCAATGATCATGTGTCTTTGCTTCAACTGGTTCTATATATATGGCTTTTTATGCAATTACTCCTTACACTGAGGAAGGCATTGTTTTACTTGCCGAAACCGGTCTGTTTTGCCATATTTGGAATAAAATTATGCTTCTACCACTATGTGCTGGCTGTCTCATTTGGTTTGATGGTGTTACTTTAAGCCATGCACTGCCGTACTTGCAGGGGGATGTACTTTGGACTGGTTGTGTTTCCTGTTCCCTGCTGTTGGCATGTGGTGTGGGGCCACTCTTTATGTGCAGCACATACAACAAGACCTGTATCATTTTCCTCTTGTTTTCCCTTGAATCATTTTTTTTGAGGTTGGATTATTTGAATTTAAGGGTTTGGTGACTTTACAGCAGTTGTTGGTTGACTCCTGCTGGTCTCGGCCTATACCGGTGTTATTGTCTGCTGCCTCGGTTTGGGATTTTGGTGTTTCTTCTTATCAACAAGGCAGCTGCAGTTTATAGGACTGTATATCGCCCTTCCAATAACCCACTTTTTGATTCATCATTATTCGGTGGGTTTTTATACTTTTATTGAGATGTATATGGATTGTGTATGGTTCCTTTTTCTCTGGGCTCAAGCTATGTGGCCAGGATTTGAGTCACTCCAGCATTTGGTAACCTTTTTACATTTCTTATATCCAGGCTGGTTGGGTCTTGTATTGGCTCTTACTATTGGGATTTCAAGCTGCGGTCCATTTTTTTGTGGTATTTCTGACGTTTACAAGGCGGATTCAGCTTGAAGGACTTTACATCTTACCCCTAATTCATCTTTAGTTGGTGAGTATATGGATTTATGCTGGGCCGTATATTGGCTGTGTCTGTGTCCTTTTTTCGGGTTGTGGCAGAGTGGTCGGGACCTGAGTTGACCCACTTGTGTTAATTTTTTATACCTTTTTCATATCCAGACAGCCTGGGACTTGGGTCGGCTCTTACTGCAGTGACTGTTACGCTGCTATTTACCAGGATCCAGGATATTACCTATTTGAGATTAATAACATCTCCACATTAACATTTCTTTTTGGTATATGTGAATTGCAATTTTGATAAATGAACCGAGCTATGTGAACTCAGCCGCCTTTTATGGAACTGGAATATGAACTGTGTTTACGTACTCTTTAATGTTGGGTTAATTAAGGGCCCCATTGTGTATAACCTATGTTTTTTGTCCATTTTGTGTAATCCTATAATATAAAATTAGGTTTTGCAGGTTAGGGATATCAGAATATTGAAATATTTGTCTCTTTTTGATGAATACATCTGTTCGGGTATTTTGATTAACCAGTCATATTATTCTTTAAGGGGGTTTGTAATAAACATTTATTTGTGGGCCATTAGGGATCTATTGCTTGCCCTTTGGCTGTAATTCTATTAGATTAGAGCAGTTGATCACCGCATTAGCCATTTCATCTTTTGGCTATATGGGATTGTTACAGAATTCATATTTATTGGTAGACCTTAATTTATATGGGCTGGGCTCTTTTAACAAATACATATTCTCTTTGAGTATGGACACACAGGTATTATATTCAGGGAATTATTCTAAAGATAACATTCACAGCTTGGGATACATGTTACGTTTTTTGATGGTCTTCCTTATCGGACGCGCTGAATAGTGGATATATGTTGTTTATCTAAGTTTGGTTGTTGACACAGTATCCTCATTACCTCTTTTTTGGACACAGGATCCTTGAGATATATTGCAGTATTTATTATCTCAAGTGGAGGGGATTTTTATTATTCTCCTGTTTTTTTTTTTTTTTTTGTCTAATAGATAACCATATACCAAGTAACCATGAGGATTCGTAGCACTAGAGATTAGAAGTGGTCCAGTAGAATTTTTTTGTGGTTAAATTACTAATGATCAGTAGGGGCTATTATTGTATCCTGTGGTCTTAATTGGCAATACTAAGTAACCTTAACAGAGGTACGTAGCACCACATTGTTGAGTCCAGGTTATCCTGGGCCGATTTACTCTTTGAATGGGCTTTTGTGAATTTAATTTTATATAATCGTGTAGTGGCTACCATTGCCCTCTGCGTATCTATATGTTTTAATATACATTAGACTTGTTATGTAGTACTGCAATGGTTGACTTTGGATTCAAGATTGAATTATGTTGTGAACCATTTTAGGTGGTAGGATTCTTGTGTTCATCTTAACAGGTAATAGAGATATTATTAGTTCCTTTTATGGAGCATTTCTGTATATTTAGTTTGGTGAATACTTTTTGGGCCATAACCACCCTTGGGCGCGTCCTGTAGGTTGAATATTTTCATACTGCAATTTGGCAGATTCTATATTATCAATAACTAACATGGAGCTCAGCCAGTTATTACAAGGTCTATCATCTGACCGTGATGACATTGGGGTTTTTGCTCTGGGCAGCCAGCATTACCCACAGGGTTCAACTGATCAGGCCTCTAATAATACCAATTGTAGTGATGTTTTTTTCAAAATTATCAAAGAGTATGAAAACATTTAGGACCAACGTATGGCATCTTCGGCTTTTTAAAGCCTATATGGCCAAGAAAATTAGCCCAATAGGACTTTGTGTTAGGAAACAACCTTTAGTACCTTTTATAGATCAGGATTTGGACCAACAGTGGGCTACTGTGCAACAGCAGGCCTCTATGGGTTTTGTAGGGGCCTTAGCCTCTTATTATGATCGGTGTATA
Organism: Protopterus annectens; assembly: GCF_019279795.1. Taxonomy (NCBI): domain Eukaryota; kingdom Metazoa; phylum Chordata; order Ceratodontiformes; family Protopteridae; genus Protopterus; species Protopterus annectens. The sequence goes on along the minus strand of NC_056739.1, from coordinate 79,391,359 downwards.
TATAATGGTCTGGTTGAGGTTACTCAACTTTGTGAGGAGACTAAATAGTTTGAAGGACAGGCCAATTATCACATTTGTCTTCAACAGTTGTTTCAGGTGTTATTGTCGTTAGAAAAACAGCTGAAGGAGAAAAAAATTACATAAATTTAACAGGGACCAGGCAGATTATGAATGGGGTAGGCCTTTTGGCCTCAGAAGAATGTGAAATTTTCTAATTTAGGGCCCAAACCAAACAAAAGAAAACAACCTAGGTTGATTCTAAGGAAGCCTACTTCTTTCTTTGGGGGCACATCAGTTGAGGAATCCTCCTCAATGACGGATACTGAGGCAACACACAGTGTGGCCTCACCCATAGCCAAACGCAGCAACAGGGACATCTCTTTAGGGTTAGACAATGCAGGGCAGGGCAGAAACATCACAGACATACCCAATGTGGAGACATTACTACGGATGATGAGCAACAAATAAGTGATTGTAATGTGCTTAATATATCATCACATGTTTTAACAACTACTCAAATTAACCTGTTAAATAAAGGTCTGAACTTTGTCCCTGCATTTTTTGTGGCTGAGGAAGATTTTGTTTCGGATTTGTACTCCTTTGGTCATACATTGAATTTGAAGTTATTTTTTGATAAAGAGAATATTTCCATTGATCACTCGTTTCATTTTCAGAAATCTAGCTTTATGCCGCCTATGCACCCTACTCTTCAGCTATTTTTAAATCAAGTACTCAAAGATCTACATGTTGGATATGGTAATGTACAATCAAGATCGCATAATCTTTCTAAGAATCAGCTGACAGCCTTACAGGAACTTAGATATAACACAGACTTGGTCATTCTGCCTGCCGACAAAGGGGGAGCTATTGTGGTATGGACTGGGAGAAATATAACAATGAGGCTCATAGACAGCTCAATAATCGAGTATACTATATGCCCATGTCCTTGGATCCAATGCCCACATTTAAGCACCATACTGATAGTTTTATTAATTTGGCGGTGGAGGAAGGGATAATTTCCAAAACCACTACTAAACATCTAATAGTGACAGATCTTAAAAGACCACATTTGTATTTACTACCAAAAATTCACAAATCTTTGTCAGATCCCCCTGGGATAATTAGATAAGGTGGATTACTTCCACCAGGACTTAATGAGCAATTGCGAACAGCCAATGATCATGTGTCTTTGCTTGAATTGGTTCTTTCTCTCTCTCTCTCTCTCTCTATATATATATATATATATATATATATATATATATATATATATGGCTTTTTGTGCAGTTATTCCTTACACTGAGGAAGGCATTGTTTTACTTGCTGAAACCGATCTGTTTTGCCATGTTTGGAATAAAATTATGCCTCTACACCACTATGTGCTGGCTATCTCATTTGGTTTGATGGTGTTACTTTAAGCCTTGCACTGCCATACTTGCAGGGGGATGTACTTTGGATTAGATCTGCTAGTAAAGTGATTCTTATCTGGTCTAATCCTTTGTAGTCTGTTTCTTGTTAGTCCTGTCACTCTCTGGGTCACAAGTGTGATACCAGACTTCACTCGAGCCATCTGGATTACCTTTGTCATCAGTGCAGGAAGGGGATGCTCCACTGGTTTCAGCTCCATCCTTAGGCACTGATCCCTCTGAATTCTTGAGTCCTCATGTCTGGCCAAAAAGACTGTTGAGCTCTGAAGACCTTGAACCTGTCCTTCATCAAATCGAGAACACTTCTTGATCTTCAGATGACCCCACCCACCAGATTTTCAGAAAGTGTTGCTGCAAAGAAAGAATATTGATTCACCTTATAGTATCACTTGCACCAGACACAGACCTTGATGGAGGAGAAGTTTCCTCTCTCTCCCCAGAGGACTCCAACTTTGGGGAAAGGTGTTAGCTAGATACAGAGTCTCATGCATAAGGTGGATGGAATGGTTGATCTGAGAAACTTTAGTTATCTACTTATTATAATGTTGAAATTGGTTTATTCATGTCTGACCTCTTCTGCAAATTCTCACTCCATTTTGTCACCTTTTTGTTACTGACAGACCTTACCAGCATTCTGAGTCTTTTCCACAGTTAACCTTTTATCTTATTGTACTAGATTTTTCCTTTAGTAGAAATAGTGATACTAAAGCTATGATGGCAGACTCCATTGAGGAAAAGTCTGTTTCCATGGTGCAGAAGGTTGGGACTTTCTGTGTGACCCAGGCAACATCACTATGGTATTGTATGTAAATGGTTGTAATGGTCCAGGAGACCATGGATGATTGAAAGAGTTGAGAGCATTTAAAAGTGCCAGCATCTCTTTTACATTTATCTGTTTTACTCTGTCTGTTCTGTTCAAAGGCCCTGCACTTTTATCCCCATAGACACTGCTCCCCAAACAAAGTCTGAGGTGTCTCTTGTGTCAGATTATGGTGGAAGTGAAAATGGAAGACCTGGATTCTGATAGATCCGGTTTGTCCACCAAACAAATTTCCTTCCTGTCAACCACCAAAACTGGAATCTGGAATATCCGGGATTGTTAATGTTGTGACCATACAGATATCAGGTACTATTGGATTTTTCTCATATGGAGTCTTGGAATCATGAGAATCAAAGAAGCCATGAGATCCAAAATCCTGTGATATTTCCTCACAGACACCGTATCCTGAATGGAAAAACTCAGGAATAGATTTCGATACAGATCTGCTTTTTTCCTGTGGAAGAAAAGCTTTTTGAACTGTGGTTTCTAGGAGACACCCCCGGAAAACAATCCTTTAAGGAGGAGTCAACAAGACTTGCATATATTCTCCTGGAGCCCCAGTTTGCATTGGAGATTCCTCACCCACATGATAGATTCCAGGTACTTTGAAAAGATTTTGCAAAGATAAGCAAACTGTCTAAATAAGTAAAATGGGGATATCTTGTGCTCTGCTGTAAGCTATGACAGGACTAGACACTCTATCAAAGGGTAATGCAGAGAATTTGTAGTGTGACCCAGACTGAAAAAAAAACTTACAAAACATTTGCAATCTGAATCTATAGGAATGTGATGATGTGCATCTTGTAAATGTAATGTCACCAGAAAACTCAAAAGGTGAATGAGTGGTAACAGGTTGTGAAAGGATAACATTTTGAGGTTTAGAAAGGAAAGATCCAGAACAGATCTCCTTGAATTTTCTTTCTTTGGCACCAAAGACATTCTTGACTAAAACTCTTGTAGATGTGGAGGAGGAACTGCTTCTCTCACTCCCTGAGACAGCAAATGATGAAGAACTGGGGGGAAAAGAGATGTTTGGTCTGGTGAATGAGGGGGAAATCCCTCAAAAAGGAGGGAGAGATTCACATTGCCATCTGTAAACTTGATTTTATTAATTTCAGAACTCATCTGTCAGAAACTATCTATTACCGAAGAGAGAAATGGAGGTTCACTCTTTCTGGAAGGATTACAGATTTGCCAGAGTGAGAGTGAAGGGTGTCTTGTAGATAGTCACTCAAACTTACTAACTTGTCCTTTGTTCTGGGGGGGCACCTTTCTTTCTGGAACCTACCTGTTATTGCTTTTTAAATATTTGGTTATCAGTAGTTTGCTGTGTTTAGTTTGCTTTTTGAAAAAGGTTGTATGGATTGCATTAACCCCATGGCAAACTTGGAGAAGGAAGATTGAATAATGTGAGGAATTCCTTGTATCAACTTACCTCCCTCATCACAGCTTTTAAGGACCTCTGCAGAAGGTGGTCTAAAAAAACTAAATCTTTGTATAAGGGAGAATTCAAGAATTGAGCTTTAACATCCACTGGACAGTTTTGAGTACGAAGGCCACTCATGACATCTCTACTGGAAGTGGCATCAGCAGAATAAGCCCATTTTATACAGTGGGTAGCCACTTGAGACACAAGCAGTTATGTTACACAAAGAAGTCTCTTCCTCAGAATAAGAAGATGCCATAATATTCCTCATACTCTCAATAGATAGGAGTAAACTTTAATATATGAGCTTGATAACTGAGAATTCTAAAAATGCTTGTTGCAGAGGAATACATTTTTTTTCTTTATCAGAAACCTTCCCATCTTAGTCAGAAGGAGCGAGATTGGTATTACCAGGATGTTTAGCAGCTGCTGGGCCTGATCTAGGATTAGACTATAAAAAGTTATAAGACTGCGGAATTTTATGCAGTCTGTTTACTTTCTTGGGCCTGGTGTTTACTGGGCATGTTCAAGAAATGACATACATTTACAATTTCATAGTTCTTATTCTTGCAAGGCAGAAAATATTATATCCTGCCTTTTTTAGCAGCCCACCTTTCAGAGACAACCCAGGAGCATTGTCTGGTTAAGGGGACTTGCTTTACAGTAGCACAGTAGGCAGATGGAGGTAAGAGAGTCAAACTCTGTATCCTTAAATACAGAACACAGTTCTTTAACAGCTTGAAGCCTTAATCCTCTGCACCAGTTGCCAGACCTGTAACAAGTTCTTCATTTTCATATAAGTTACTGAGGATTACAGTTATTCAGTCATGCTGGTCATTAAAGCTGATAGTTCTTAGTTAGAAAATGCAAGTTGATGCAAAACATGTTGCTTTTTTAACTTTATAAGTGAATTATATTTGTCTTTATCTTTTATGTAATTTTCCAGAACATCTTTCATTTTTCTCATATTCATGCCCTGTCACTCTTTAACTTTGTATTTGAAGTTGTCTTCATTTAGTCTTCAACCTGAGGCACTCTGATCCGGCATGGATCCGACTCAGCTGTATACTGCAGCATCGGATCCAAAGTCCAAGCTCTCCCCCTACCCATAATGTCCCCCCTCCCCACATCTCATTTGCCACTCGATTTGAACAGCACGGGTTTCCACTGCTCCAAGCTCCATAGTTTGTAAGTGTTGTCTTTTAGATTTTTTTATTCTCTCCTTTCTCTAGTTTTCTATCTTTCTAACTTCTGTCTTTCTTCATTTTGGTGGGATATAGTGTTCTGTCTTTCTAACCCCTAGCCTCTCTTTGCGTGTCTTGATGTCAGTCTCTATTCAAAAAAAAAATCTTCCTTTTCTGTCTAGTTCTTGAGTGTGTGTATGTGCATATATGTATGTATGTGCTTGATCTCCCTTTACCATGGCTGATGCACCTAAGCCAGGTTTTCTGAAGTGTGCAGAATGTGGGCATAAGCTACCTCCCTCCAGTGTCCACACTCTGTGTGTTGCCTGTTTGGGAGTCTCCCATTTAGATTCCTCCTGCTCGATCTGCGTGGGCTTCAACCCCTTGCACGTTGATTGACAGGAGGAACAAGCTTATATTAAAGGGCTTTCTCTCGCCTCCTGCAGAGGCTACTACTTCACCCCCCCCCGGGCTTCTGGGACTCAACCTCCAGCTAAGAAGTCCATGAATGGAGAGGGAGTCTGTTCCAAAGAGTGGGATCGGCCTAGGAAGAGGTCTCTGGAGTGCACTTCTTCAGCCAAGGCCCCATCTAAGTCCCACCTGTATCCAAGCCAGAGTTCCCTTCTGCTCCAGACTCCTTGATTGTCTCCAGAGCAGGAGACGTCTTGGGCTTGGTCCCCAGCCACCACCTCTCCGTGGTGCCATTCTATGCCGGGGTCAGTAGCCTCTTCAGTCCAGTCCACCCGGAGTCTGTCTGAAGCCAAGGTGGATAGGATGATGTTAAAATTCCTTCTCCATCCCCTGCTGGGGCTAGGAGCACACAGTCTGCCTTTCTCCATATCTCTCTTTCTCCGATCTGACCTTCAGTTGCGGAATACTTGGTTCCGAGGTTCCCAGCTGTTGGGTTGGCATCTAAGGTCCCTGGTACCTTAACACCGACCATTGCCTTGAGCAGTTCTGCTCCAACATTTTTAGAGCAGACCAATTCTCGGAGCTGTAAGCCTTGGTGTCCTGTTCAAGGGGATGGCTTTGACGTCAAGGTTTTTGGGGTCATCTCTTCCCCTTGGGAACTCTGCACTGGGAGGCTTGGCACCGAGGGCGACAGATCCAGTCTTGGTCCCTACCATTCTGCCTTCAGGGGTCCGCTCCCCTTCTGCGTTTGAGGTGGTGGAGAGGATCCTCTCTGCTTCATCCAGACCTTTGACACAGTCATCCTCTGATTCCACCCTGGCTCCCTCTTTTTCTGGACAGGAGTTTTCCATCCTGCCCCCTCAGGGACAGCCTGCTGCCAATTCACACCAGGAGGTTCTGATCCTGGAACTCTAGGAAGCTTCTGAATCCTCCCTGGAGTCTCCCCACCAGGAGGCCCCTAGGAAGCGTATGTGCAAGAGGAGGCACCTAGACTCCCCACCAGAGAATCTCTCACTGATGATACCGAATTGGAGGAAGAGGAGGGCTCCCCCCGATCACCCCTGGAGGATGTCTCCATTGGGGACAACATGGAGATCATTCACCTGTGCAGTGGGTGGTCTACCCTTAAGCACAATCCTAATGAGTTAGTATTCCTGGAGGCATTTGGCACAGGACCTTCTACCGCCTGGGTGTGTCCCCCCCCCCCCCCGCGGATCCCTTAGTGGATCTTATTTCCAACTAGGGCATGGAAGGAACCAGACATGGCTGAGCCCATCCCCAAGCACCTGGACAAGGTTCTAAGCACCCCATCTGACAAGCCCCATTGGTCCAAGGTGTCCCCAGTCAATGCCATGGTGGTTCCAGTGGCCATTAAGAAGGAGAACACTCAGGAGAGCTCCTCGATCCACCCTCCAGACAGGAAGCCTCGGGTGATGGATCATTTTCAGAAGCAGGCCTATGCTTCAGCCACTTTTGCCTTACATGTGCTGAATTACCTGGCACTTGTCATCAGACTGCAGAGAGACCTGGTCAAAGAGGTTGCTGAGTCTGCCATAGAGTCCATGTCGGCAGAGGAGAAGGTCTTCTCCCATATGGCCACTCTCACTTCTATTTCGAATATGTCCATGAGGCTTCCCAGGCCATCAGGTGACACATCTGGCTCCGCCTTTGTGCTTTTTTGGAGCCCTTCAAGGCATCTTTCATGAACGCTCCCTATGACGGTTCCACCTTGTTTGGAAAAATGGTTCATGACACATTGACCCAGAATGAGAAGGACGGGAAGACCTTGTCTGCCATCAGGATCCGCTTTTCCACTCCACAAAGGTCCTTTTCAAGGAATCAGCGTGGGGTCAAGAAGCTGTGGTTTTGGAAGTCTCGGGGGTTCTTCTCAAGATACGTTTTCCCCCGGGGCAGAGGGGGATATGACAGGCACTGTCGTCATGGCAGAGGGGGTCCAAAGAACCAAGTGTCTCAGGATGCTTTCCTGGACAGACCCTTTCAGCAATGCTGAGGGGTTGCCCGACTGGTCGTATCTGGAGGCAGTCAGAGGGTGCCTATCTCTGCACCCAACAGTCTGGGAGTCCATTACAAAAGATCATTGGGTTCTGCAGATCATATCCAGAGGTTACTCTATCCCCTTTCTAAATCCCCCTTTTCAACCAAGAAACCTTCCAAACGTTCCACCCAGTCAGTGGGAGGAGGCAGCTGCAGAAATTGCCAGGCTTCTCGCAAAACGATTCATACAGCCCATTCCCCCAGACCAGTCCGGATCACGGATTTATTCCAGGTTCTTTTTGGTACCAAAGAAAACAGGGGACTTGAGACCCATTCTGGATCAGTCAACCCTGAACCTGTCCGTTGCCAAGACAAAGTTTCAGATGGTCACCCTTCAATCCATTCTGCCCTTCCTGTAGATGAATGAATGGTTGTGCTCGGTGAACCTCCAGGAAGGATACTACCACATCAAGATGGACAGGCACTCCCTGAGGTTTCTCCACTTCCGGCTGGGAGCCAGTCATTTTTAGTTCAGAGTACTCCCCTGTGGACTCACCACTACCCCACAGGTATTTACCAAAGTAATGGCGGTACTGGCGGCTCACCTGCGGCTGGAGGGATTTCAGGTCTACCCCTACCAGTACGAGTGGTTCCTCTCTGCTCCCTCCAGGCATCGGCTAGTGCAGACCAGGGATTACCTTCTTCATATAGCCCCATCCCTGGGTATTACCATGAATCTCACCAAATCCCAACTGACACCATTTCAGGTGGTGGATTTCATAGGGGCCCGACTATATACTATACAAGGCAAAGTTTTTCTGCCTCCAGACAGACTGTCTTCACTCCGCTGTCATGTAGAGGACATTCTTCTAGCCTAAGTACCCTTGCTATGGTCCATGGCGGCCACGATCATCCTTGGCCCAACCATGCTCCTTCATATGAGGGTCCTGCAGTGGATCTTAGAGGTTCAGTGGTCCATGCTAGACCTTCCTGTCCCATCCTGTTTGACTGTCTTGTGTTTGCTTGAACGCCTTTCTTTTGTGGCTCCAATCCCAGGACCTTCTTCTGGGTTGGTAATTTATTCTTCCCTCTCCCACACCCAAGGTGACCATGGACAGCTCGGGTTGGGCAGGCATTGCATGGAAAGGATGGTCGAAGGCACGTGGTTGGCTCTGGAGACCAATCTGCATATCAGTGTCCTGGAGATGAGGGTGGTGCTTTGGCTGTTGCAAGCGTTCCATGCCTCTCTTCCTCCTGGGACTGTTGTCATACAGACAGACAATATGTCAGTGGTCTGGTACATCAACAGGCAGGGGGGGGAACCAGGTCCTATCACCTTTGCTGCGAGGCCATGACATTGTGGGAGTAGGCAATCTCCACTGGCTGTTTTCTGGTGACAATACACATTCTGGGGAAGTCCAACATCTTGGCGGACAGGCTCATCTATAAGTCATATGCACACTGACAGATATGAACAGTATTTTATGGTAATTGGGAAGAGACAACCAAGTGATGGGATACTGGTATGGCTTTAGGTAGCCCTGTCCATTACCCTGACTTAGGGACCCATTTGACCATTATCTGAGTCTGTTCTTGGGGGCAGCAGGCTGGCTGTCAGAGAAATTACATGCTGTGACAAAATACACACCAGTGCTGAAAGGACGGGAGGAATTGGAGTAGGTTCAGAAAACCCTGTTGCAATAAATCATAATACTACTTTATGGACTGTAAAATGTTATGCTCCCAGTGAAATATTTTGGAAATAGTTTCAGAAAAGTGAATCCTTCGGAGGAACTAGCAGAAGCATGCTGTCCTCAAAATCTGAATCAGAAACCTGAGGAGACAAAATAGAATTTACTCCTACACAGTCATTTTATGGCTCAAAATCATGAAACTGTTGAGGGAAGAGGGCAAGAGTTAAATTGGATAAGTTGATCCTACCAGTAGAACAAGGTGGTTTAAGAGTACCTGATTTGAAAAGATATTTTAGAGCTATGCAGTTAAGGGTTATATATATATAATACAATCAGAAGGTCATAATTCAAAGTCGAAAGGGATAATGAGGAAGGGGCGGTTCAGCAAATAAGGAGAGAGTGGGACTTTGTGTGCAGATCCTTAATAAGAATAACACCAACCATTCAGAATAGTATATTCCTAAAGTTGCAGAAAGCATTTTAAGAACTAAGTCATCACAAGAATGGAGAAATGAGATTTTGCCAGTTGGGATGTCTGCAAGTAGGGGTGCAGAAAATAATCAAGAGGAGGCTGGAATTTACTGGAGAAAATTGTTACATGAACCGAGGTACTGGGAGCAAATAAGTATAGAGAGGGAAAGGTAATAGAATGGGATGAAGCCAAGTGTGAACTGCAGGTTAGACTGCCTTTCCTACCAGATATTGATATCAGAGTATAGGCAAAGTGAAAGGGATAAGGGAGTCCTAAGTGAACCACCTGCTCTGGTAGATTTTTTTTTACTTGAATCTAGAACAGAAGCTGCTCTTAAAAAGGGATAATTAGTAGGTCATATAAAATATGGAGGAGTTTTGAAAAGAATGGGATAAAGAGTCTGAAAAAGCAATTTACAAGGGAAAATGGGAGGACAAGTAAGCAAGAAAGTCCAGAAAATTTTGGAGTTTTACTTGTAAGTGTTTGCGTAGGTATTTTTATACTTCAGCTAGACTTCAAAGAATTTTTCCTCAAGTAGTTAGGAAATATTGGATGTTTAAACTTTGGTTGTCCACTATCTTTCTGAACAGGAGGAATGGAAGTGACTTGGGAGGATTGCTTTCACATTTTGGCTCCTTGCAGATTTTAAAAATTCTGTACAGAGTACTTTGTTAGAGATATTAGTGGAGCAAATGGATGTAACTAAGAAATTATTCTTTTGAGCTGGGATAAGAATCTGAATTGTCTAGACATAGTAAGGCCTTATTAAGTTCAATTCTAGTGGCTGTCAAAAAAGCAGTTACTAGAAAACAGAAATCAAAATCTAAATCAACTGTATTTGAAGTATTGAATATTGTAAAAGATAAAAGACCTGGAGGTGGGATCTTTAGAAAAGGGAAGGAGCAAATCACTTTAAATGGAAATTCTGGAAACAATATATATAGAGAATAATGTTCAGGAGGAAGAGTGAATTTTCAGGAAAAAGCAGGAGTTGAGCAATTTATTTAATGTTGGACTGCATGACATTTGTAAAGAAAGAAAATATATGCAGTCTAGAATGTATGTAAATGAAAAAATGTTAATATGGTTTGTTTTCTATTAATGTGTGTGTCTGTGTCTTAAGGGATAATTTAATAAAGGTGTTTAAAAAACTCATGAACTGCTTCAGAACATGAATAATCCCTTTTTCTTTTAGCAGAACAGCTGAAGGGTCAAGAGTCTGAACTAAACCCTGAGCTAAATAGATAAAACCACAAAAAAGGTGAAAATATAATAAAACCACAAACGAATCCTTGAAGGCAAACTAGCCGAAACGTCAGAGAATGAATACATTTCATTTTACTGGGTCACTGGTTTGTGGTTTTATTAAACCCTGAGCTAAGCCTAATAAATCATTCCAGTCCAAAGCGACTGAGACAGGAGAAGATAAATGTCTATGCTTTTGTTTCTTTTGACAGGAATTGTTAAAGCATTAGACCTACTTTTGTCAGTAAGAATGTCCCTAGAGATAACATAGAAATCTAACTAGGCAGAGAGGTGTTCCCTGTCCTTCTCTTAAGACTGACAAAAATGTCTCTTCCTTGCCCATCAAGGGCACTTCAACAACTGCAGTGGACTTGTATAAACCATGGCACATGGAGGCAGTACAGACTACAATAGAGAGAGTCAAGGAAAAAGATTAATTGTCTGAGGAACCAGAAGTAATTGCAGCAGTGATCATTCAAACATCTACTTTTATAGTAAGCTTACTTGCACAGCAGTCCTTTTTATGCATCTTCCCCCTTTGGCACCAGGGCAGATAGAGGCATGTCCTCATTGCCAAGCATTTCTGGTCAGACATCCTGCTTCTCCTTACCAGTTCTCATTTAAACACTGCCACAGTAAAGATGGAATTCACTTGTAAGGCACTAGTCTTGAGATTGATTAAAGTGTCAGTGTCAGTGGCTGTCTTGCTTTCAGAGCCACATCATCCAGGCCTGGCTCCTTCAGTTTGAACCCTGCAGCCAATTTTGACTTACACCAGTGTTTGTGGCATTTTGTTTTACTTCGGCTTGACAGCTAGCGGTCAGTTTGTCAGAATTTTTCTTTTTCAAACCATAAAGGCCATTGCTGAGGACAGCTTTCCAGCATTTGAGTTTGGCAGTTTTCTCATTGTTGCTGCTCTTGAAGAACATCTTGGTTCCATTGTCTGGCATTGGTCTGTTGGGACCGAGTTTGGTGCCAAGTCTGGCTTTAACATCCATCTGGACACTGATGATGCAGACTCTGCTGCATTTCCACACTTGGTGCCTGTACTAACAATGATTTTGACTTCAGCAATGGACAGTTCTTTGCTTACACTTTAGTTTCCACTTTCTTTCTGAACAGGAGGGATGGAAGTGACCTTTGAGGTTTGCTTTCACATTTTTTGGTTCCTTTGCAGGGTTCTTCATTGTCCTGTATATCACTCCAGAGGACCATAAAGAATTAAAAGTGAAAGATAAAGGGACTTGATCTCCCCTCAGGAGACCCCACCCTAGATATTGATGAGGATTAGGCCATTGGTCCTCACTCCTTCCACCCACCCAAGATAACCCTGAGTTCATGGAAGTCCTAGAAATGATAATCAAAGAAAGGAATGGCCTAGAAACCCCAACGACCTCTTAACAGTGGTTCCTGTAGAAGGCTCTCTCTATCCCCAGCCTCCTCCTCCTTTGGTAGTCCACCAACTGATGAAGTAGTGCAACTTGTATTTGAAAGAGCATAGGTAAACCAGTGATACTGTGGCATCTTTCCCAAGGAGGCCAGATAAGATCCTTCAGCCTACTATGGACTGGAAGTGCTTAATAGAGATCTCTAGCCAGAATACATTATTGCTGCAACAACCTATAGAAAAGCTCCTACCTACTCTGCAGAATCTTGCTGACCATCTCACAGATAAAGGAGCTGTGACCATAGGCAGGTTTGGGAGCATGTTTACACATTATACTTGCTCATTTTGGAGGCAGTAAACAGCTTCTTATGCTTTAGTTACCATCAGAGCTAGCTGATAAAATGAACCAGTCGCTAAAAGGCTTGCCTGATGAAGACCTGTAATATGCAATCATGACATTTATTGGAAGCCTCACCATGTTGGTGTCTTGGAATTCTGTGGATGGTGCAGTGAGAACAGCAGGCTGTGGTATGCCCTTTGCCATCACACTTGGTTGCATTTTATGAACTTCACCAAGAATACCAAAATGACTTTTCAAAATTCCCCTTTCACTGGATCTTTGTTTTTAAGATCAGTGAAAACTCGCTAGGCGAAAGAGAGAAGACCCTCTCGGCTCTTGGTATTTAATTTTTTACCCTTCAGTGCATGTTTTCTGTTAAACAGTGGAATCCATGTCAACATGAATTTTCTCAGGGCCAGCAGGTACAAAATAACCAAAGCTCTTGGAGAAGCCAATGTGACTGTGATGACTTCCATAATGGTTAATGGTCTGGAGGCAGTAACAGTCAGCAGCAGCTGGAGTGCTATGCTCATTTAAGGGCAGGAATCTAAGCCCTGAGATCCCGCCCAGTTGTCAGAGTTGGGAGGCATTTGAGGGTCATCTAGTCCTCCTCTTGAATGTATGGCTTGCAATCATACACTACAGGTTGACCAGGACAGTAATAGCTGTCTGCTATACAATTCCCCACCACACCTCCACTCTCCTCCATAGTCATTATCTCACTTGTTCAAAATTGTGCACAAAAAAAGGATTTATTCCTCATGCAAAATAAAGCCTTGCAGAAGATGCCACTAGACCAGAAAATATTGCAATGTATTTAGCCTGAATGAATTTATTCCTAAAGAGTCCTTTATGTGGTCATGGTGAAGTCTTTCCTTTCTTGGCTGTTAGGAAGAGATTGGATGTGCTGTATAGACATCCAGCATGCCTAACATCACATAAAGATTTCAAAAGGTAGAAGCTAGCCTTTATCAACTCTTCACACATCTCTTTGGTTTTTCCTTAACCTCTAAAGTTTTATCATGTTATGTACACAGCTGCAGAGATCCAGAGACTGCAAGAAGTAAAGTACTTGGACAACTGACTCTTACATTTTCCTATATCAGAGTCTAATTTCTACAAATGAATCTCTTCCATTCTTTAGGAATTGCAGTGAACACTGAAAAATCCCAGACTGAGCTCTTTCAATTGCTTGTAATTTTCAGGTACATGCAGAACACTATCCTGCAGGGCACTTCCTCCCTTGGATGGGATTTTCTTTTTACTGAACATAGTTGAGCCCTTTTGTAAGAAAGGGGCATATTGAGCTTGAAAATTCACAAACACTATTTATCTGGTTCCAAATGCCAGATTTTGCATGAGAGTTCTCTGGTGAGGGTAAGTTCGCATTGGTCTCATTTGACAGACCTCATAATGCACCAAATAAAGTTTCCAAGATGCGCATGTCTCAGTTGATATGGCAGACTCACAAAGCAAAGCAGATGGTGGCCAATCATGTCTACTTTCCATCACCATAGTGGATATCTCCACAGATGGGAGGGAATGTCAAAAGTGGATGGTCCAAGGAGTATTGTCACAGACAGTGGCCAGTCTGCACATCAGCATCTCAAAGATGAAGACATACATTACAGGCTTTCCAGGACTCCATCACTTAAACTGTGATTGATGTCCACACTGACAGCATGGTATTAGGTTTGTTTTGTAAATTAGCATGGCAAAATTCATTCCTTCCCTCTCCCCTGTTTGAGTCACTGAAGGTAAGGAAATGGGCTGTGTCCTTCAACTACTTTTTGTTAGCTGACCACATTTCTGAGGAGACCTTTTCTCTGGTGGGTATGCTTAGTCAGTGTTTACTGATGCTATATGAGTAGCTCCTTATGCCTTCGGTGACAGGGAAGATCTTCCATCACTGAGGAAGATTAAATTTATCTCTTTCCCCAACCAAAGCCTAATGCAGCAGCTTCTTTCCCCTCATCCATCCTCTTGGAGAACATCAAAGAGATCATGTACTAGAAATGTCTGCAGGACTCCTTTATATTTTTCCAACACTTATTATTCCAAAATGGGTTCAGAATGCCAAGCTGAACAAGTCTAAGATCACTCTAATTAACCCATATTGGCTTCAACAAATCCCCCTGGTTTGAGATCCTCTTCTAGAGAAGCTTGCACATTTAAGACTTTTCAAACCCCCTGGCCCAGCCATAGGACGAACCTCACCCTGACTTTCATTTTCTACACCTAAATACTTAAATTCCAGTAACACCCTGGCATGGGTATTCCAAAATGTCACTTCCACCTTGCCAGTACTAGAGAAACATGCAGGCGTAAATTTAATCATTTTTCTGTGTGGGCTACTTCGAGAGCCTTGGATGCTTTAAGTGCAGGCAATTTTAGACTACGTATTGTAGATCATTAACTCCATATTAACCCCTTAGCTACTGAGCATTTTCAGAAGGTCTATTCGTAGAATTTTTTGCTTTGCTGATCTTTGCATATGAAAGCCTGTATCTCAAAAATGATTCAGCATTTGTTTGTGACGTTTTAAGAGGCTGTTACTGGAATAAATGTTTCTTTAGATTGACATTCTATGGTCAAAGAAAAAGAACAGCTAAATCATGAATTTTAATGTCATTTGTTAAGCCTCAGCATATACAAAGAACAAAAATTTAGATTTTATAGAGAAATCCATATTCTTAGGTCTGAATTCACTCCGACTTTATATATCGGTATTTTTGGTAGCATATATTTTACTTTTTTTTTAAACAAGAAACATCTTTATTAAATTATTAGGTATGACATAGGCAACTGTACATTTATATAAGTGAAAGAAAACGATGTTGACATAATTGTAGTTGCAAACATTATACATCACTTAGAATCTATCCAGTCATTGTCAGTCAGACATTACATAGCTCATTCAAGTCCTGTCTTCTTTTAAACCTCAGTCCTCTTCTACATATATTGTTCCCACAATTCCCATTTTTTCCTATGTAAATTGCACCTACCCTTTTCTAAACATCCTAATGCTAGTTGTTTTAGCTCTGTTACTATACTCACTACTTCTTTGATTTCCATTTTTCAGTAATTGCTTTTTTGGCAGTCACCAAAATTAGACTCAGCAATGCCTTACTATGTTTAGGCAGTTCTGATTCTGTATAACAGCTCAAAATATTGTATGTTAAGTTGTCCATCTCGCCTTCATTCTTGCTGGATGGGTTCGGAGCCGACCTCGGCTCTGACTCGGCCACTCTAAAAGCTCGAGAGTTGGTTCCACCGGCTCGAGGCTCCCCTTATATCCCACAATGCTAGGCGGTATTACCTCAGATCTCGTTTGCCGCTACAGCTATCGAGGTGTGTTGCTTCAACCGGCTCCAGGTTAGTGTACTAAACAGTTTAAAAAAACTTAGAAAATCCCTTTTAAATTAGTTTTTGACCAGTATCCCCTTACTTTTAAAGGATTTTATCCCTTTTCCCGTGTTTTCTCTCTCCCTTACCACAAGAACTTATCTGTTCTTCCCTTAGGCCTTCGGGCCCTCCCATCCCTACTAGAGTGTGTGTGTTTTTGTAGGGACTTTAAAACTGTCTAAACTTATTAGTTTAAATTAGTTTTATTTTAGTCAAGAGTGTAATCGGTGTGTTTGTGTTTGGGTGTGATTGCACTTGTTTTTTGAAATGTCCAAGGATTCGAAGGTCTCAGGCTTCAAGAAGTGTGACTCGTGCTGTCAGAAAATGTCTCTGACAGACGGCCACACTTCTTGTGTGTACTGCCTGGGACCTTTACACCTGCAGGACTCTTGTGCTGTATGCCATGGCTTCAGCCCTAGAGTCCTGCAGGAAAGAAAGAACAAGCTCATTTTACGGGCTTGCTAAAGCCTGAGGGTCCCCGACTGTTTCTTCGGGCAAACCTTCTAAGGCTTCTAGGTCTTCGACTCCAGCTACTGAGTCGACACCTAAGACATCGAAGTCTACTACAACATCGGCTCCGGCTGGAGCCGATGAGACTCGAACTTCTACTTCTGTGGTTCCCTCGGCTCCGGCTGGAGCCGAGGTATTGGAAATATCTGAGTCGGCTCCGATCAGACTATCGGAACCGACATCTAGGAAGAGGTCCAGGTCACCGTCCCTTGGCTCCGTTCATTCGGCTCCAGCATCTCCCTTGCTGTCTGAACGGAGCCATAGATCTCACTCCTCTAGGTCATCGAGGCTTTCTGACCATGACCTTCAGAGGGTAGTGAGTCGACTTCTTAAGTCCGAGGCACTGGCCCAAATGCTTCAGAGCCCGACTCATCAGTCGATGCTTAATCCTATCTCTCAAAATGTTCCTCCTCCGACTCCTTTGAGCTCGGAGCCGGGGCGTTTCGAACCCGAGACTGTGGTAGCGTCGGAGCCGATACAATTGTCTTCGGCACCGTCGTCGGCTCCGATTTCTTCCTTGGAAGAATCTCGGCGCCGGACTTCCCTCGTCGGCTCCGAGGGGGTGAGTGGCATCGGACCCTTGTCCGACCCCGCTCTCCCTCTCGGCGCTTCGGCGCTGGTGAGTTCGGCTCCGACATCGGCCTCTGAGCCATCGCTGTCAGTGCCGAGGGAGGTTTTCAGCTTTTCGGAGCGGGGACTTCTGGCTCTGCCTGACAGGGGTGCCTTCGAGGTCATGCGGAGAGTGTTGGAACCCAGTTCAACTCCACAGTCGGCTCCGTCCGTCCCTCCCTCTTCGGTGCCTCAGGTAATGTCTACTCACTGCCTCATCACAGACCGCAGAGAGCCAGCTCCTCAAGAATCCCCTGTGGGGATCTCATCCTCTTCCGAGGCCTCTCCTGAATTGGCAGGGGAGCCCCCTAGGAAGAGAAAGTGCAAGAGGAAGCACATAGACTCACCTGAGTCTGTCACCTCTGACACGGATTTAGAGGATTCCGAAGGTTCCCCCCGTTCCCCCTCTGAAGATGTCTCCTTTGCAGACATCCTGGAGATCTTAAAACAGAGGGGGAATTGGCCAGCCCTTAACCCTTCGGAGGATGAATCTGTGTATCTTGAGGCATTCGGCTCTCGCCCTTCCACCTCCTGGGTGTCCCCCCCCTTTGACCCCCTTATGCAGGTGGTAGCAAAAAAGGCTTGGACGGCTCCTGACTCTGTGGACCCCACCCCCAGGAGACCTTCAAAGTTTATTACAGCACCAGCAGACAAGCAATTTCTGACTAAGGGAGTTTCTGTGGATGCTATGGTGGTAGCTGCCGCCACTAAGAAGGAGCTAGCTGATCCTTCGGTGCCTGTCCATCCCCCTAACAAGGAATCTAGGTCTATGGACAGGTACGGGAAGCGGATGTTTTCGTCAGCGACCTTTGCTATGCGTTCGCTGAACTACCTCTGTCATTTCACTCGTCTTCAAAGAGACTTGATCAAGGAAGCGAGTGAGATGTTAAAGGATCCTACAGCTGCGGGTTTTCAGGACAAGATGAACGCTCAGCTGGCTACCCTAAATTCTATAGCTAACTCCTCCATGCGCCTCCTTTCATATGCGGCTGATGGAGCGAGCAGAGCCGCAGGGACAGGTGTGGCTTTACGCCGGCATGCCTGGATGCGGCTATGCAATTTTGCGGACCCCTTTAAAACGTCTTTCACTAATTCCCCGTTTGATGGATCATCCCTCTTTGGTCCTCAAGTGAAAGAAACCTTGATGAGGTGCGAGACGGATGGCAAAACTCTTTCTGCCGTCGGAGTCCGTTTTTCTACTCCTTCTAGGCCTTACCCCAAAGGCCAGAAAAGTGGAAAAATGTGGTTCCGCAAACAATCTCAAGGGACTTTGCCTGACGCACAGAGTCGGTTCCCCTCTAGAGGCAGAGGGGGGAACAATAATGGTAGACGTCGCCCTAGGGGCAGGGGGGGTCCGCAGAACCAGGGCAATCGAGAAACTTTTTCCGATAAGCCCTTCCAGCATCCCTGAGGTGTTGCCCGACTGTCCACCTTCGGAGGCAGTCGGGGGAAGATTATCACTGTACCCAAAAGCCTGACGATCCCTAACTCAAGACAAGTGGGTACAGTCCATCATTTCCGAAGGCTATTCCATTCCGTTCTTTCGCATTCCAAATCAATCAAAAAAATCCCTTCCAGATGTTCCACCTGCTCAAAGGGATCAAGCAGCGTTGGAAATATCAAAGTTGCTTGCAAAAAGAGCCATTCAGCCAGTGCCAGCAGACCAGCAAGGATCCGGAATCTACTCCAAATTCTTTTTGGTTCCAAAGAAAACAGGGGACTGAAGACCAATTTTGGATCTCAGTATCTTGAACAAGTCTGTCAAGAAAACAAGATTTCGGATGGTCACGTTACAATCCATCCTACCCCTATTGGGAAAGGAAAACTGGATGTGCTCTATAGACCTCCAGGATGCTTGCTATCATATAAAAATGAACAGACGCTCCAGGAGATTCCTCCGCTTCAGGCTGGGAACCAGTCACTTTCAATTCAGAGCCCTGCCCTTTGGACTCACCACTGCCCCCCGGGTGTTTACCAAATGCATGGCAGTGGTGGCCTCTCACCTGAGACGTCAAGGATTCCAGGTGTTTCCATACTTAGACGACTGGCTCCTTACAGCTCCTACCAAGCATCTTCTTCTACTTGCCAGAGACTACACCTTTCGCATTTTTCAAAAGTTAGGTATCTCAATAAATTGCGAAAAGTCTGTTTTGTCGCCTTGTCGTGCTATTACCTTCATAGGCGCAAATCTAGACACAGTCAACATGCCTGCGAGACTCACAGACCAAAGGATAGCAGACATACACAAACTAGTCTCCCTTCTTTTCCACAGCAACAGAGTCAAAGTCAGATTAGTCCTAAAAGTACTGGGGATTATGGCGGCTGCTATCCCTCTACTTCTATTAGCCAGATTTCACATGAGAATCCTTCAATGGATGCTCTTCACACAATGGTCGTACCAACAACTTCCGATGTCCCACACCATTGTGATAACGCAAGCATGCTAGAATCATCTTCTTTGGTGGATTTCTTCCCCTCAGCTCTTCCTAGGAAGACCTTTTGTCCCTCCCCCTCCGGTTGCTACTCTGACAACGGACGCCTCCCTGATCGGGTGGGGGGGGGGCATTATCAGGGCAGAACAGTCCAGGGCATATGGCAACCATACGAACGCCACTTGCATATAAATGTTCTAGAGATGAGAGCAGTGCTTTTAGCGTTGCAAGCCCTTCAAGACTCCCTTCCCTTGGGAACGATAGCAATTCAGACGGACAACATGTCTGTAGTGTGGTATATCAACAAACAAGGCGGAACCAGGTCCTACCCTCTATGTCGAGAAGCACTCAGACTGTGGCAATGGGCGATTTCTTCTCAGCGGTTTCTGATAGCAACGCACATCCCCGGAAAGTCCAATCTCATCGCGGACAAATTGAGCAGAGCTATTCTCATGCCTCACGAGTGGTCTCTGAAAAATTCTATCTTGGAGAAAATTTTCCTCAAGTGGGGCCAGCCTTGCTGCGACCTTTTTGCTACTCCCCAAAACAGTAAGTGCAAAGATTACTTCACCCTCTTTCCTCTACCAGGCCAGCCCAGCAGAGACGCTCTAGTCCAAGTTTGGCCCTGGGGACTTCTGTATGCATTCCCTCCCTTCCCACTGATCTCTCAAGTGATACAGATAGCTATCGCTCAGAAGGCCTCATTGATCCTCATTGCACCTTACTGGCCTCGACAGGTTTGGTTCCCCTTTCTACATCAATTTCTGTTGGAGCAACCCTGGCATCTGGACCTAGTTCCAGATCTTTTGATCCATCAGTCGGGTCAGTTACATCGCTCCCTCCCCTCTCTGAACCTCACTGCTTGGTTCCTCCAATTCCAACCTTAGCCAGGCTTCCTCAAATATCTCACTGTGTTCGAGATATTTTGATAGCTTCCCATAAATCTTCCACTAGGAAGATTTATCTTAGTAAGTGGAAACGTTTCTCCTATTGGGCTCAAGGAAGGGACATAGATCCTTTCACGGCTCCCATTCATATAGTCCTTGATTTCCTAACCGAACTATTCCATGCAGGTTCGTCTCCATCTACTCTTAAGGTTCAATTGGCAGCTATATCTAACTTTCATGTGGGCATCTCAGATTCCGCCATCATGTCTCACAAGCTTTGCAAAGCTTTCTTGAAGGGAGTTTTTCTTCTTAAGCCTCCTATAAGAAATCCTCCTCCTTCTTGGGACCTTAATTTAGTTCTCGCATCTTTGATTCTCCCCCCTTTTGAACCTGCAGCTTCCTGTTCAATGAAATTGCTATCCTGGAAGACCCTTTTTCTGATAGCCATTACTTCGGCTAGAAGAGTCTCAGAGCTTCATGCACTCTGCAGTCGACCACCTTATCTTTTGTTTCATAAGGCTAGGGTTTCTTTATGGACCAATCCATCCTTTTTACCTAAAGTAGCCTCTGTGGCAAATCTAAATCAAAACATTGATCTCCCTGTGTTTTTTCCTAACTATTCTAACAGTTCTGAACAAAAATTACATTGGCTAGATGTTCATCGACAATTAAGGTATTATTTGGATAGGACCAAACAGATCAGGAAAACTGACCAATTGTTTGTCTCTTATGCAGAAGGCAGAAAGGGACTTCCAGTTTAAAAGGTATCACTCTCCAGATGGCTTACATCCTTGATTTCCCTTGTGTATGAGATTAGACACCAAAAGTTGCCTAACAGACCTAAGGCTCATTCAACTAGAGCTTTGGCTACTTCTATAGCTTTCCAAGACAGGCTGCCTATTGATACGATTTGTGCAGCAGCTACATGGGCTACTCCTCACACTTTCATTTCTCATTATAAGTTGGATTTAGCTTCTAGACATAGAGCTAACTTTGGTTCCACTGTACTCAAGAGTCTGTTCCGATAGGCCACCCAGGACAAGGTGCTAGGGACGCGGTCCCATCCAGCAAGAATGAAGGCGAGATGGACAACTTAACATATAGAAGTTATGTTCTTACCATAACGTTCCATGTTAGTTGTCTTCTTCTCGCCTTCTTTCTTGCGTCCCACCCTCCTTCCCCCTAGCCTGGACAGACCTAGAGGAGTTTGATTGTGACCTTTCTTCCTACCACCTCTATTGTATATATGTATATGCTATACTATGTATATATTCCTTCATCAGGTTTCAGGTCACCTTTTTCCTTTCCTTTTATAGAGGTGGGTTTTCCCTTTTCCAAGTAGTTCTGGATTTATTATTGGCTGGGCCTAGCTTACAAACGAGATCTGAGGTAATACCGCCTAGCATTGTGAGATATAAGGGGAGCCTCGAGCCGGTGGAACCAACTCTCGAGCTTTTAGAGTGGCCGAGTCGGAGCCGAGGTCGGCTCCGAACCCATCCAGCAAGAAAGAAGGCGAGAAGAAGACAACTAACATGGAACGTTATGGTAAGAACATAACTTCTATTTCCTTAGTTACATCACCAATCTGCTCACCCAGTATCCCTGGCAGAGTAGTGTGCAGAGAATCTTTAAAGTCTGCTAATTCATTGCACTCCCAGAAAATGTGTTCCCAATTATCTCTTTCCTATCACACCTCCAACATTTGCTGTCTACCAGAGGAAAATTTCTTTGGAGTCTACTTGTGGTATAAAAATAGCTGTGTAACACTTTCAAGCGAAGATCCTAAATCTTCTAGACTTTTTTGCATATTTGGGAGACATACATATACCCCCCATTGTTTCTTTGTGAATTGCTTATCCAGTCTGTCTTCCCAATGCTTTCTAACCTGCTGTGATTGATTCTCATAGTTATCATGCAATATTTCGTATGCTCTACTAATTATTCATTTTTTTAACAGCAGCTTCTGTTCTAAACTCTACGGGTGTTGGTCTTCCGCTTAGGATCCCCCTATTTCTTTCTCTTTGCTTATACTCTGATATCAATCCTTGATAGAGAAGGCAGTCTCTATCCTGCAGTCCAAATAAATTATTGGCCTCTTCCCATTCTGTTACCTTTCCCTCTCTAATTATTTGCTCCCAGTACCTTAGTTCTTTTACCAGTTTTCTTTAATAAATTCCAGCCACCTCTTGCTTATTGTCTGTATCCCTAATTGCAGTGACCTGTATCAGCAGAATCTCCTTTTGCCATTCCTGTTGGCTTAGTTCTTAGAATACTTTCTCCTACTTTATAAATGTAGTATTTTGCATAGTTATTGTTATTCTCCTTAAGGATATGCATTCAAAATCCCAGTATCTCCTTGTTTCTTCAGCTTCCCCCTTGTTTCATCATCATCCCTTTCCACTTTGAATTATAGGTTTCAGTTTGTGCTATGTGTAGGAACCTTATCTGTGTAGCTCTGAAATACCCCTTCAAATTGGGTAATCCCAAACCGCCTTGTTCAGTTGGGAGAATCAGCTTATCCCACTTGATTCTTGCCATCTTTCTAACACCTCCAGGTGCTTATGCAGTTACATCCTACTGACACCTCTGGGCATCTGTTATAGCCTACTCATATTTATATTCATAATTCCAAAACCATGCTATATACAAGCTGTTGAAAGATTTTATCATAAAGCTTACATGATGTGCAAGCCAACTGCACTGGTGTTTGATGTCTGTCTAGTGCTGCAAAGTAGATATTGTTGTTCATATACCATTTTTCTCTGTGCAACCCCTACTTGCGCCTCTTCTGTTTGTTCTGGTGATGTGCATGAGTGGCTAAGTCATATTTCTTCTTTTTTATCTTTTGGTTAAAACTATGCTATGCAAGTAATTTTTGGATTGTTTTTATCTGCAATTTGATTCCATTGTGATGAGCTGTATTAAGCCATTGCTTAAGTTACTTATAGCCACTGCTCGTTCTGTTTACTAGGTTGCTATATTAGCCTCAGACACACAGCTCTCAATTTACTGTTGTCAGTGCTTAGCTTGCCTAACTTGCCACAGTTGTTGATTATTCTTACTTGTTTAACTGTTTGGTCAAATGATACAGTTTGTTCTTATTTGTTTAACTGCCGAGGCAGACGATACACTGTAGCCACGTTATGTGCGCTAATTGATCTAGAACATTTAAACTTGTTACCTTTTCAAATATGTGTCTAGCTTGAAATGTTGTGCTTAAATCAAAATCTGTCTCCAGTGGTGCTCTAGCTTAGCCTGTCCTGCCTGTGTAATATATACGAGACTATTCTGTCTGCTTAATGGAATGAGGCTTTAAGTATCTGTAGGTGCTCTAAATATATATTAATTAGACGGGCTATTGCATGAACAGTGTAATGATTATTGACTGCACAGTGTATTAATGTATCCTATTATATAAGATCTGTCCTGAGCACCGGAAACTCAGAAGCATAAGGCACTGTTCCTGACCAGCACAGAATAAACAACTCTTCCTGAATCATTCGCTATCCTCCTGCTAAAACCAGCTCCTTTTTACATTGCATATAAACCCTTTAAGTATAAGACTGCATTTAATCTGCTTTTTAAAATCTGACTCCACATCACCAATATATATGACTGTTCCCCCTCCCCTTTGTCTGCTTTTTGCTTATAGGCACTCTCTTCTGTTCCTGCCTGAAATTTTCATAGATTTGCTTCCACTTTATCTGCGACTCACTTGCTGTACTATCCCTATTGTTACTGCTATCCCCTTAAACTCTGGCTACCCTCCTAACCCTAGTTGCTATGACCATTACTTGAGCACTGCTGTTTGCACTGTGTTACTAGGTCTTTGATTTATAACTCTTAGCTTAAGTATATTTGAGCTCCTCACCCCATAACCCACTCCTAACACTACGTTCACACTTTAAGTAAACTTTTAAGCCTTCCACTTTGTTCCCATTACTAATCCTTTCGGTGATTGTTTTTTTATCACAGTTAACAGATGCTACTCTAAAAAGTTGTAATTGGGAACCACTTAAGAGACTCATCCTTAATGAAGCATTTAATTACTTTAACTCTACCTTTCTAAACATCCTGAACTCACATGCCCCTCCCAGAACCATCAGAATTCAATCCAAATTTCACCATGACTGAGCAAAGAAACAAGGTCATTACTGAAAGCTAGAGACAAAATTTGGGACCAGTGGCATAATACTAGCTCTCAAGCTTCTAAACAATTATACCCAGATGTAGGAAATTGGTCAAACTAGATAAGATCAGCTATCACAAAATGCAAAAAAGTATCTAACCAATCCTCAAACATTGTGGTGAGCTATTAACAACATTCTCCTACCTGGTAAAGCAAGTACACCCTTCCCTGCCCCAAAACAGTCAATCAGCACAGTTGCTTTCAACATTTTTTAAGGAGCATTTTCAGGCGGGATAAAAGTGCATGGGGTGTGGGACACCAAGGGCAGACGCAAGCTTATAAATATCTAGATGTTTGCCCTGATCAAGTCATTCAGCTCTCTGAACCATCTTTGGTCCCCAGGACCTCTTCAAGTGGTTTCAGACAATACCACAGTCATGTGGTACATCAACAAGCAAGAGAGAGCCGGGTCCTACCACTTTTGCAGACTTGACATATTAGCTTGGGATGTAACTTCACAGCACAATCTCACTCTGTAGGCATCCTACATTATGCCGGAGCAAAATTGTGTGGCAGACAAGCTGTGCAGAACCAGGATAGACCCTCACGAATGGAAACTGTATGGGGGGGAAGTCTTAGTAGATTTGATTCATCTGTGAAGAGTTCAAGTACATCTTTTTGCCTCCTCTTTCAACAGTCAACTGGCAAGATTCTGTTCCAGGACTCTCTGCAAGAAGGCTCAGAAGAAGAAGAAGCCTTTTATTTTCATTGGGCAGGAATGTTCCTGTGGTTTCTCACCCACCCTTTCCACTAATATCCAGGGTACTGTTGAAGATTCAGAAGGAATCCCATAACATCATTGTGGTGACTACCTTCTGGCTAAGGCAGTTGTAGTTCTCCCTTTTTTCAGAAATGGCCAGAGGCAATTTCCACAAGCTTCCTCACAGACTGGATCTACTCACACAAGAACAGGGGTGTTTATCAGTCTGACATTAGTCCTCTTCAACTAACTGCCACGATGATATGGTCTTAATTCCTTTCTGGAATCTGATTTCTGAGGACATGCAGCAGGTACTAATGGAGGCAAGAAAGCCTGCTACTAAAAAATTGTATATTAGTAGATGGAGAATGTTTTCTGCTTGATGCCAGCAACATAACCATCACTTGTTCAGTGCTAGTTGTTTTATGGTTTTGCAATATTTGTGTGAGTTACTATCCTGTAGTCTTTCTTATTTCTGTATCAAGATTCATTTATTGGCAATTTCAGCATGTCTACCCATGGATCCTTCTCCTTCAAGGCAGTCTCATGTCAAAATGTTCTTGAAAGGGGTTTTGCATAAGAGGCCTCCAACGAAAGCCCCTCCTTGGAATCTTAATTTTGTGCCCAAGAAGCTAGCACTTTCTCAGTTTGAACCAGCTAATCTGGCAGATTTGAGGCTCTTAACATGGAATACATTTTTATTCATCGCTCTGATATTTGCAAGAAGGGTATCTGAGTTGCAAGCTCTTACAGTGAGTCAATCTTGTCTCATTTTCCATAGGGACAGGGTTTCTTTGAGAACTAATCTTTCTTTTACATATAAAGTTATATCCAAGTTTAGTTTAAGCCAAACTGTCCATCTGTCTGTTTTCTTTACTGAATCTAAAAATGAGGGAGAAAGAATACTCCATACCTTGGATGTCCACAGACAACTTGGGTAATGTCTTAACAGAACAAAATCTTTCAGATCTTCAGATCAATTGTTTATTTCTTGTGAAGGTGAGAAGAAGGGATAACCTGTGTTTAAAACAGACTATTTCCAAATTGTCTTCTAAGGCGGTTATATTCACTGTAGCAAATCTATTCCAAGCCCATTCTACCAGGGCCTTGACTTCATCTATATGTTTTGACAAAGTTTTGATTCTAGAAATGTTGTAGAAGCTGGTACTTGTTCCTCTGCGCATACTTTTACAAAGCACTATAAGCTTGATTCCTTCTCTAAGTCCAGCTCATGCTTTGCTAGGACCAATTTACAACAATCCCTCTTTCATCTCCACTATATCCATTCATCCACCCACTTTCGGTGGTCATTCTCCCATTAAAACCTATCTATAAAATGCCCCCTACCCTGTATTAACCTAATTCAGGCCAAAATACACAACGGGCAGTAACAACTCAAAATTTCACTTCTATTCATTTGATTTGTCTGCCGTACAGGATCCTTACCTGGCAATCAAAACAGTAAATCACACCTTACTTCAGTTCCATAATAAATTATTTCCATTAACCAAAGGATTATTCAAATACAGGAAAAAATGATTGGCTTAGAAAGGAACTTATAACACCTTCTAAAATTAAGAAATTACTCTTCATATAACTGAAAATGCCTACCTGAAATACTTGAAATATGTTGCCAATACTACATGATCTGTTCTAAATAAGCCATGCAAATGGGGGAAAAAAACACACTCACCTTAGGTTAAAACCAGTCTGGCTTCCAGCTATGACTAATCAGTTTTGGAATGAAGGGAGCCTTCTCACTTTGGCGTACAGTCCCTCAAAACTCTTCCTACTTCTGCATTCCCACGAAGACCATATCTTGAGTGCTAACTTCCTTAAGGAATTCTGTAGTCTGGCTGAACTCAAGACCACTCCCCCACTTCTACCTAATCCCATTTGCTTTCACATGTGTACTACCCTTTTATTTTAAACAAATAAAGGCTAAAGATACTGAACATCTTCAGGACCAAATTCCCACATGGGCTGATAACTTTTGTCCCTGGTTTATATTTTACTACCAGGATTTTGTTATTCACTGGTTTCATATATGTACCTGTATATTTCTAAAAAACAAATCTTGCCTAACAACTGGAAAACAACAGTGGTCAAACCCTTACATGTACAACCCAAACTTGAAAATGTTTCCTGTGTTCTTCCAATCTATGGTAAACCCATGGGAAAATACTAGAAAAGATCCATGTCCAACCTTCGAAAGACATTCAACAATATTGCCTTCTTTCCTTAAAACAAAATGTTTTTAGATAGGCTAGAGCAGTATGCCTGCTCCAATAACCTTCACAGAGAAGATCTTACTGAATGTGGACAAAGGCAGCCTTACAGATGCTCTATTGATATATCACACTAAGGCATCTGTCCTTGTTGAGCATACCATCCTTCTTGATCACATGGTAGAAATTGGCATAAGCCAAGAAGCCTGCTGTTGGTTTTAGGCCTTTCTGTCCAGCAGTCTTAAGAGTCAAAATTGCTTCATCCATCTCAGCTGAGGCTCCTGTACTCAAAGGCCCCATGGTTCACCCTTTTCTTGGTTTTCATTTGCAAATTACCATATGACCTGACGCATCTACTACTCATCTTAAATGCTGCTGATATTGTCATATTTATGTCTAGCTCTTCTGACTCAGATATTAAAAAAACACTTGAAAATAACCTCCACTCCCTTAACTAATGGATAAACAAACAAAAACTACTTCTCAACCCCA
Organism: Protopterus annectens; assembly: GCF_019279795.1. Taxonomy (NCBI): domain Eukaryota; kingdom Metazoa; phylum Chordata; order Ceratodontiformes; family Protopteridae; genus Protopterus; species Protopterus annectens. Next base: position 79,363,509 of record NC_056739.1, on the reverse strand, counting down.
CTAAGTCCAAAATAATGCTTTTGGTGCACATCAAAAATTTGGTAGATCACCATAATCCCTAGATATTCATAATAAAAAAAGTGACACTCCAATTAAACATGAGCATCCTTCAAATATTTAGACATTTGGTTAAATCGGACACTTAGGTTTCAAATTTGCACATAAAAAGTCAGAAGTAAAATTAATACTCTGCTTTTCTAGGCTCAGAAAAGCTTTCATTTTCTAATCTTATCAGGAAACTCCACATAGGTAAGAGTCCCCTTTTTTTTGCTCAGCTTGAATATGCTTTTACTTAATAGCCATAGCTTCCACTAAAAATCCATTCAAACTGCCGTCCATCTCAAACAAAGGTATACTGTTTCACCACAAACTCTCCTACTCAGGAACAGGACTCTCACAAAAGCTAAATGGTTAAATATCAAGCAAACAGACAGCCTCTTACTTGGGTGACTTTTATTCAAACTACTGCACGTTACCTTCCTGCTAAACTTAGTAGAAAATTTACCTCCTACATTCTAAGAGGACATATTCCATCAGGTCCCAGCCTACAAGCAAAAAAGAAATTGTAACAACCATATTTTTCCATTCTAGCACTAATATTCTGGCAGTCTCTTCCCCACAACCTTAACAACCTCTCATTCTAGTACAGATTTATATCATAGTTTAAAGCACACCTCCTCAAGCAATCATATTGCAGATGGGTCTACTTCTTTTGACCTAACTTTCATTTGCCTGACCCCATTTGACTGAAATTTCATTTGCCTGACACTTCATTTGCCCAACAAGTATTATTAGCAAGAAAATGGAATATGCCCCCTTCCCCACTGCAGTGCGACCCTGGAGTTATAATATATAGTTAGTGGGGTAAGCCCCACTTCATTTCATATGATATTGTTAACTTTTAATGTAATATTGCTTAGTAACAGAAAAGTAAGTGGGGGGCTTCACCCCCCCCCACACCCCCTGTTGTGGGGGGCTGTGCCCCCCACAGCCCCCCTAACTATATATTCTAACTCCAAGGTCGCACTGCAGTGGGGAAGGGGGCATATTGCATTTTCTTGCTAATAATACTTGTCGGGCAAATGAAGTGTCAGGCAAATGAAGTGTCAGGCAAATAAAATTTCAGTCATTCGGTCTCAGGCAAATCAGTGTCAGGCAAATCAAAGTTAGGTCAAAAGAAGTAGACCCATTGCAGATACATCAACTCTGGCTACATAATTTAGCCCCTCTGCCACCTCCCATTAATCCCCACCACTTATGCTGCCCTATTTATGGTATAACATCTCAACCTCATGCTGTTCTTTCCCTCCTATTCTACACTTACAGAACTGTACACCAAATTGACTTTTTGACTTAAGTTGAATATATTGAATATAACCTTATTAAGATTATCAGTGTAACATTGTCACAAAAAGATAAGCTGCTATCTGTAGTGTGATTGTATTCACTTAAGCTATGGCTGAATTTTTTTTCCATTTTGTTCATTATATTACCCAGGTATACAAACTTAAATATATAAATAAAATGACCACAGCCATTTATTTCAGCTTCTTGCTTTGGGGCATGCATTTAGCCCCTCCCTCTCAAGCTAGCAATATCAGTGATTGTATTGTATGAATTATACAATTGCCTTTTTATTGTCATATACAACCTGTCCCTCAAAACAAGATTGAGGAGGGTGTTGAGTGCACGAGTGAGATAACTGCTTACAATCAGCACTGTGGACAAAGGGTCAAAATAAAAGTAGCTAATCAACGAGGTCCAGGTAGAAAAAAAATCACAGGATGAAAGACAAAAAGAAAAGGGGGACAGCAACTGGTATAGTTTAAAGCAACTCTATTGGAAGAACATATTTGTAATCTGTTCCCAAAGTGATTGCAGTCACTGATGATGTAAGCTGCTTGAGGGAAATAAGCAACCAGCAATGAGAGAGACTTCCAAGGTGGCTGCTCATTAAGTAACAGCTTAATTTCAGCTCTCCGTGTGTGAAAACAGAAACTCAGAAAGGAGAGATAGTAAATTCATTTTTGGGTGGTACATTTCAGTAACTGGCCATTAAGTTCACTACCTGCAAAAAAGAAATTCAGAGTACCTGAAAGAAAATCAACCACAAAAGGTGAGGAAAAAGCACTGACTGGGAAGAATTCTGCAGCTATTCAGAAAAAAAAGCAGTGCAACCTCCAGCTTTGGTGCAAGACATGACTTCCAGTAACCTAGAGGAAAAATAAGAACTCAAATAACAAAAGGCTGGATAAAACGAAAGAAGCTTTGAACAGATATTCAGATGAGGTGATAAAACTGCAAAAATCAGAGACTGAAATGAAGAAAATGCTGGCTGAATATGTGACTGCTCAAGCAGAGATGTTTCAAAAATAATAAAATTAGAGGACATTGCATGCAGGAAAAACCTGATATTTTCTGTTGTGCCAGGGAAGAACAGACTATTAATTTTATGAAAGCACAAATAAGCAACTGGACCTGTATGCCACAGCAGGATTTGTTAATTGAAAGGGCACATTGTGTGTATGCTCCAAACCTGACCATGACAAAGCAGCATAGACCTTAAATAGTAAAGATGCAATGCTACCAGCAGAAGGAGACAATTCTGACAAATCTGTGGCAGACAGACAAGGTACTAAAAGTGGGAGACCATAGAGTGTTTGTGGAAAATGATTACTCACTGTAAACCAGGTAGAAGAGGAATACATTTATTCCACTAATGAGGGAATATTGAAAAGCAAGTGTGAGATTCAAACTGCTGTATCCAGCTAACTTCAGAATATTCTTTCCTGGAGGGACAAAATCACTTTTTGATGCAGAACATGCTAAGGAAAAAATACAAAAAGTTTGTCCAACAATAATGAGCTGTGAAACAGAAGATGATTCTGTTTCTTCTTCTAGTAATAATGACCACAGAGAAACTGCTAGTGAAACCTTTTCCAGTGTTTCAACAGAAAATGCTTGAGAGAGAGAAAAAAGCACAAGATTTTACTAGAAGAACTGAAAGTATGTTGGAAAGGAAGCAGAGACTGGATTTGGGAGACTGAGATAAACAGGAATAAAACCAGCAACTTGGAAATTCTCAAATAAATGTGAGATTGTAAAGTATTAATTATATTTGTGGAATATGATAGAACAAGAAAACCTGAAAATATTGGACATTTTTTCACTTTGTTAAACTTGTAGGGGCTGTAAAGCATATGCCCTACTTCGTGTCATTAATGTTTGGAGGAACACTTAGGAGAGGGGAGGAGGAAGGAGAGAGTTAACTGTAAGTAAAACAAACTTTTGTTCTTAACAATAATATTTGTATAGTGCATGGTATCTGCATACTATAAAGTAAAGTTTTCCCAGTTATTTTCAAGTGCATTGGGGATACTAAAGTAAACAGGTGCCCCATTTTATTTTTTTCTTTCTCTTTCTCCTTGTTCAATTTTAAGAAATGTAGGCAATGCAGTGTAAAAAAAAGGAAGAAAAGTCTGTTTGAAAGAGTATGACAAGAAAAAATTGTGTGCTTTTTCTCATCCTTGCATAGGAGAATGACTGGATTAAGGCTCTTGCATTTATCTAGTAACAAGTTGTAAGAGAAAGCAATTAAAAAAAAAGAATATAATAAAGCTTTCCTCTAGCAAATAAACAAACGGATATATGCTTGTAGAAGCAACCCTGTATTTGGTTCTCATGTTTCAATGGAGACAATCTGAGAAAGAGCAGTAAAAACAGGACGCTACCTTCTTTTAATGGCTTTCTTTCAGTGGCTAGGAGATGATTTCTGAAAGCATTCAAGTGCTCTCTCATTCTGGGAGAGCAATAAAGGTAAGACAAAACCAGATAGCACTTAGTAGAAGCACAGGCTGTACCATGCATCTCAGCATGGATAATCTTCCTTTTAGTTTAATCGAAGTTTGTGACTTTGGCTGTCAGTTTGGGACATTTGTTCCCATTGGGAAGGTAAAACTTCAGTATTTGAAGATGTACATAGTGTTGTGTGCTAATATTAAGTTAATAGGTTTTTTGGGGTGTATTTGTTTTGTATGAGGGCTTTCAGTAAAACAAAGTTTTGTAAGATGTGACATAGGCTCAAATGGATATGACAAAAAACAACTGTATAAAAGGTCAACCTGCCAAACATTAATGTGTGCATACAACAGAAAAGCTGGAACTAGATACTAAACAAAAAAACTGTAAGAAATAAAAGGAGGGAATTAAAAAAATGTTAACATAAAGAGCCTTTTGATATTTTCAAATTTTAATGGTCTCACAGATGATACATACAAAAAGAAAGAGTAGTGAACTATATTAAAAATGTAGAGTGCAAATAACTGTGCTACAGGAGACACATTTGGAAAGAACTGATCATGTGAATTTAATAAAGAAAGGTTTTTATGATGGTTAATCGGTGGAATACCTGAGACAAAGGAAAAGAGAAGTACTTATATTAATTGCAAGAGGAGCTCCAATAATGACAGAAGAGGATAAAAAAGATAATAGGATCATAGGATGTTACTAGGCTAATGGTCCTAGGGTCCTTACAAGCCTAGCCAAGTTTTGCTCTTATTTCCATAATCAGTACCTATTGACCCTGTCGAAGAGGGATACAGGTGTAACCCCCAGGATGAAGTTACCCAGCCAGTCATGCAGATTGCGTTTGAAGGGGGCCATTGAGGTGCTCTGTGTTTGACATGAAGTGGGAGTCTTTTCCAAAGTGTGGTAATCTCTGGGAGACCAATCTTTCCCTCCAGCAGCTTCTATTAATGTCACATACCAGGTTAAAGTCTTTAGAGAAAGTAACCAGTGAACCATTTGACTTGCAGATATGCAACATTTCCAATAAAGCAGGGTCAGAGATCACTTTATATGCAAGGCAGAGATCCTGTCTGAGTAGTCTGTATGAAACAGAATAAAGTGACCGTGATCTCAGATGATCTATATAGGACAGATGCTGAACACGTTGAATTTTCCTTGTCAGGAACCTTTGTGGTCTGTCCAATTCCTGTTGGTGCTTGGAAAGGTACATTCCAAAAGGGATGTTGTACTCGATTACTGGCCTGATGAGGGAAGAGTGCAGGGAGGTTATAACTTCTTTTTTTTTCTGCAGGCAATGCCCTTATTTATGAGATGAGCAATATAGAATTCCCTTCTTACCACTGTGGACATGATCAGAGGTAAGGTTGCTGTCAACTTGTGTGCCTGGATCTCTCCCAACTGAGTGCATACTTAGAGTATTGATGTGATAGGAGGAACATCGCTTTTACCAAAACAGAAGATGATACATTTTTTTTGCATTGAGTTTAAGGCCATGACTTTGGCTGCAGTCATTTATTTGTGTAAGACCCTGTTGTAGGATCTTGACTTCATTTGGAGATTCTATGACTGCTCTCAGTTTGCAGTCATCAGCAAGCTTTGTCAGTCACAGACCTTTAGTTTTTGCTTGTACTTTGGAGAAATAGATTCCAAACAGTAGAGATCCCAGGACTGATCCCTGTGGAACACCACTGATTACAGGTCTGCTGTTGGAGGTGGATTCCCTTATTATCCAGCAGTGAGCCAGTTAGTGACCCATCTAACAATATATGACCGTGTTATTAATCTGCTCACCACCACAATGATTAGACATAAGGGTTGATAGCTAGCTGGGTGAGTTTGTCAATGATGCCTGAGTGGGGGATAGTGTCAAAAGCCTTGGCTAAGTCTAGGCAGGCTGTATGCACAGATTTCTCCTCGTCCAGGGCCTTGGTGACCATCTCATAGAAGTCCACCAGGTTTAACAGGCATGATCTCCCTTTGACAAATCCAAACTGAGTAGGGTTAAGTGTTTGGAGATTACCTATATCTTAGTTGATAAGGTCCATGATTATTCACTGCGTGGCCTTACTGATAAGGCTAGTCATGCTAATAGTTCTCGGAGTCAGTGGAAGCACCAACTTTGTGCAAGGGAATAACGGTGGCATTTTCCATTCAGCTGGGACAAAGACTGTGCTTGGACTATGATTGCAAAGAGTACCCAGTGGTATTGCTAATTCTTGTTGGAGCCCATGTAGGCTGCAGCTTGGGATGTTATCAGGTCCCATAGATTCTGTGTTTTTGGCCTTAGAGAGGGAGTTTACAACCTGCTCCTTAGAGCTACAAGGTAGGGGACAGGTGGTAGGGATGCCATGGGGTGTGTGTGGTGGGGACAGGGGAGAGAAGTTTTCACAGAACCTGCCTGCCAACAGGTTAGCTATGTCCACAGGCACAGTGTGTGGAATCATTAACTACCAGTTTGGCACAAATCTGAGCCTTTCCTTTTAGGTTATTGATGTAACTAAAGAATGCCTTATGGTTGTCCTTAGTTGAGGAAGCTAATTTGGATTCATAGTTTGCTTTGGAGGACTTCACAAGAAGTCTTGTTTGCTTGGTTATGCTGAGGAGGGAGTGTTGTAGGAGGTAGATATGTATTTCCACATGGCTACTGGCAAGGGAGGAGAATTACACTAGCATGTTTTTAAATTCCCCCCAAAACTGCTACAGTGGAGCTTCAGAAAATTCTGGGAGAAATAATCAGTTTTCAGCAAGGAATATTACTTATAGGTGGGGACTGGAATTTGATGTGCAGCAGCTAGGATGCGTCTGTGGGGACCCAGAAGAAACTATAGCAAAGGAGATAGATTTTTTGAAGAAATTTATGAAAATATTTAGCATGGAAAATGTGAATAAAGGAGTAGGAGCTTGGAGTGGGTTTACATAGTATTCCCCAAGATACAAAAACTGAGCTAGGCTAGACAGAGCTTACATTTCACAGGAACATGTGCTTTTAATTTGAACCTTTGATATGTATCTGATAACTATTTCAGATCACACGCCAGTAATAACTAAAATAAAAATACATAGTAATGAAATACTGCGGTGGTGGTGCTGCGGTAGCATTGCCGCCTCACAGTTAGACGTTGCCCGTTCAATTCTCAGTTAGAGCATCTTTGTGTAGTGACATTCGTGAATGGACGTTCCTTCGTTGAAGGTTGTGCGTTAGGCCCGGCAAGCCAGTATGTAAAAATCTACTGCCAATCATTAGCGGACCGGAGTTCCGCTGTGGCGACCCCTAACAAGGAAAAGCCGAAAGACACAAACAAACAAGTAATAAAATAAAGATGAGACACTGGCAAGTTTAAGCAATGGGTAATGGAAATTATTCAGGAGTTATTAGAGAAGGCAGACATTTTTTCTGAAAATGTAGCTAGGGAGTGGGATAAAATTAAAGTGGAGTTTAAAAATAAGATGGAAATAAAATAGAGATGTGGTTAAGAAGCAACAAGAATTATTTAGAGGGACTTACAAATGTTAAAGGTATTGGAGAATAGGGGGAATTTCACAAAAGTACTAAGCAGAAAATAAAGGATTTCCTCAATAGAAAGATTGCTGTTAAACAACTGATCTGATGTTGTTAATCTTCTTTCCATTCATCACTGATTGGGTTCAGTTCCGAGCCCTCGGAACCAAGTCGGCCTTTTTACCAAGCTTGCGCCAGCCAAAAAACTCTTGAGCTAAGCTTCTACCCAGAATGCCCTTCTCCCTGTTACCTTAGATCTCGTTTGCCACGTAGCCGCGTTTCAGCCGAGCTCTCAGCTAAGCGGACATTTATTTGATTTTTTTTTTTGTGTGAAAAACTTGTGCTATTTTCTCTTTTAGTCAGCGATTAATATCTCTAGTGTTTTTTTCTTCTGTCAGACCTTCATCTTTCTTCCCTGCTGTTCCTGTTGGTAAACTTTCAAGTACCATTGTTAGTATGGCCTTCTCCCGTTACCCTTGTGGTATTCCTTCAATACCATAGCTGGTATTTCTCCTTTTTTTCCTAGCCTGTTAGTGTTTTTTTCAGTAAGGTGTTTCTGGTTTACTTATACATATCACTATAGTGGTACAACTGTGTGGCTTTTTTGAACTGTTTGACTTATTACTACAGACTGGTTTCATTATCCTTAAACTGTTTGCCTTTGGTGTCTCTCTGTCAAGATGTCCGATAAGAAAGGTACTTCAGGGTTTAAGCATTGTGCTTCATGTAATGGCAAGTTACCTAATAGTGATTCTCACGATGATTGTGTATACTGTTTGGGGTGCCCCACCTTTCGGTGCAACCTCCTTGTGACATTTGTCAGAGTTTCAGTCAACGCACTCTTAATGAGTGCAAAAATAAACTGATACTGAAAGGGTTACTTAAGTCTCCCTTTTCAGAGGCCATTTCTGCGATGGAGGTCTCAACCCCTCCTACAAAAGACAAAAAGAGGACCCACTCGGTTCTCTCTTCACCATCGGGTGATCAGGGTAGGCCTGTGAAATCAAAGGTCCCCAAGTTGTTCTTGGAGCATAAATCTGCCTCTATGTCTCCATCCTTGTTGGCTCCGAGCATCTCGAAACATGCAATACCGGCGCCAGCTTCGGCACTGATTCTACCTCCGGCACCGAGGATAGACCTCACTACGCCTACTATGACTTTGGCACCTGTGGCCACTACGGCTCAGGGCACACCTTCGATACCTTCCTCAGTTAGGATTTTGGAACCTACCGCTTCATCACCGAGCACTTTTTCGACCAAATTGGATTTGACCCCATTAATCTTGGGTCTCGAAAATTAAGAGTTCGGTGCCGCCAGACCTTGCACCACAGATCCAATACTCCCCTTCCGTAGATCCGTTCCTGGGCCAGATGAATAGCTCATTCATTGACCGACCTGACTCTCCGTCTGGAGTATCCACTAGATCCACCAGGAACCTGTCAGAACACGATGTGGTGCATCTTGTGGACCAGCTGTTGGCAGCCAGGGGGATACCCACACTTTCTAAGACCCATCCGCCTGCTGAACTTGGGTTGGTTTCTCCATGGACTCGACTCTTTCTTGCACTCCTCCTTCGACCATTTTGGTTCCGAAGCTTTTTGCTCCGACTTCCTTCTTGGAACCCATCACCTCGGCTCCTATAGTGGACCTCACTCAGGCTCCAGGGTTGCTCCTTTGGTCTTTAGTTCTTGCAGAACTGGTCCTTCCTCAATCTGGGAATTGGGGCATGGGAGCCTCGGCTTGGGGCACGGAGCTGTGTCTGTCTTCAGTGCTGTCCTCTGGGACGATACCCATGTCCGCATCGATCCTGTTTGAGGTTCCGTCCATGTGGGCAGGTTTGTCGGAGCGGGGTGTAACCCGGTCCTGAGGTTGTCTTCCTGGGTTCTGGGCTCCCATCCCTTTCCGGGTGGACCTGCTTTCCTCGCGATGGAGAGGGCACTCGCTTCTAGAAGCACTCCTTTGACGTCAGAACCCCAGTTTTCGCCCCCTGAGCTACAGCTACCACAGACCACCCCCCCCAGGACACTTGGCAGAGAAGCCGCAGGACACCCCGGTTCAGGGTACCCGCTCTTCCGAGTCCTCCTCAGAGACTGTCACTGAGGAGCCCCCTCGAAAATCTTCCCAACATTCCACCCAGTCAAAGGGAAGAAGCAGCTTCAAAGATAAGAAAGCTGTCTCAAAAAAGTAATCCAACTAGTCCCACCAGACCAATATGGATCCGGATTCTACTCAAGATTCTTTTTGGTGCCAAAAAAGACAGGGGACTGGAGACCCATTTTGGATCTCAGCAGCTTAAACAAGTCTATCACCCAAACCAAATTCCGGATGGTCACAATTTCGTCCATTCTCCCTTTTTTAAGGGAAGGTGATTGGATGTGCTCAATAGATCTCTGGGATGTGTATTACCACATCAAAATGGACAAACGCTCCAGGAGTCTTCTTCATTTCTGGCTAGGGGCCAGTCATTATCAGTTTCATGCCCTGCCATTCGGTCTCTCTATAGCCCACAGAGAGTTCACGAAGTGCATGCAGTGGTCATAGCTCCATTGAGACTACAAGGATTCCAGGTGTTTCCATATTTGGACGACTGGCTCCTCACTGCCCCCACCGAGCGTCTTCTGGTAACAGCACTGTATTATACACTCTGGCAAAAATTTTGAGAATAACAATACATTGGGAGAAATCAAACCTTAGTCGTACACAACAAATAGAATTAGTTGAAACAATGTTCAATACCCCATCCTGTCTAGTGTCACTACCAAATCACAGAATCCAGCGATTAAGGCTCCAGCTCCAAGTGATACTCTGTCAAACAAGAATTTCAGCAAGAGAAGTTCTTCAGGCCCTAGGATCCATGGCAGCTTCAATTCCAGTAGTGCCCCTAGCAAAGCTACACATGTGAATCCTACAATGGCTCCTTCTTTGTCAGTGGTTCCCGAACTATCACCCCCTCAGTTACCAGATTCAAATAACCAACTCCTGCAAGCAGGACCTCCTTTGGTGGATGAGGCCAGATGCAGAACTTTGGAGTCCACATTTCAATCCCCTCAGCCCAGGGCCATTGTGACCATGGATGCTTCCCTGATCAGGTGGAGGGGGGGCCATTTCCAGGGAAAGACTGTCCAAGGCTCATGGTCCACCTCAGAGGCCCACCTGCTTATCAGCGTTCTGGAACTGAGAGCGGTGCTGTTGGTGTTGCAGGATTTTCATTCTGTTCTCCCTTCTGGGACAATTGCAATTCAGTCAGACAACATGTCAGTGGTCTAGTATATCAACAAGCAAGGAGGAACCAAGTCCTACCCCCTATGTCGAGGGGCCATGAGAATTTGGCAGTGGGAGATAGCTTCCAAGCACTTTCTGACAGCAACGCATATCCTGGGGAGCTCCAACGTAATTGCGGACAAACTGAGCAGATACATCCTCCTGCCTCACGAGTGGTCACTCAATCCCGAGGTGCCGACAGAAATTTTCAGCCTCTGGGTCCAGCCTTACTGCGATCTTTTCGCCTCCCCATCAAACAAGTGCAGCAGCTATTTCGCCCTGTTTTCTCTGGAGGGGGAGTCCCCAAGGGAATTCTTTAACTTTATCCTCCCTTTCCCCTGATTCTACAATTCCTAAAGAAAGCTCTTTGGTTGAGATGCAAGGTGATCCTCATAGCTCTGTTCTGGCCTCGACAAGTTTGGTTCCCCTTCCTTCGGCCTCACCTAGTATACCCACCATGGATTCTGGACCCTCTTCCAGATCTGATTACACACCCCCAAGGGTTGAGCCACCCGGATCTGTCCAGTCTCAAGCTAAAGGCTTGGTTTCTCCACTTCCGTTAGTTGCCAGGCAAGCTAATCTCACCTCTCCTGTTCGAGACATCATTCTGGCCTCTCATAAACCATCCACCAGGAGACTATATCAGAATAAATGGAAAAAGTTCTCCATCTGGTTTAAGTGTAACATGTTAGACCCATATTCGGCTCCAGTGACTGCACTGCTGCAATACTTGGTTAAGTTTTTTGATAATGGAGCCTCTGCCTCTACCGTACGAGTACACCTGGTGGCGATTTTTAATTTCCACAATGGTATAGATAGCACCCCTCTCATCTCTGTCTATGCAAAGCCTTTCTCAGGGGAACCTCTCATATCAGGCCTCCTGTCAGCCTGTAGAACCATGGAACCTCACTTTAGTCCTCCAGTCTTTGAATCAGAAACCCTTTGAACCTGCAGCACAGTGTGACCTAAAGTTCTTGCCCTAGAAATCCTTGTTCTTAGTAGCCATCATGTCAGCCAGACGGGTCTCAGAGCTGCAGGCATTGTGCATCAAGAGGCCCTATCTGGTATTCCATAAAGACAGAGTATCACTCCAGATTAACCCATCCTTCCTTCCCAAAGTTGTTTCTGAATTTTCCATTAACCAGACCATTGACCTACCAGTGTTCTTTCTGAATTTTTCCAATAAAGGAGAATAAGGCCTACATTCCTTGGATGTACATAGGCAACTGATATTTTACCTAGACAGGACCAAACCTATCCGTAAGTCTGAACAGCTTTTCATATCCTTTTCTGGGGCTAGAATGGGAAATGCTGTTTCCAATGTTACATTATCAAAATGGCTAAGGGACTGCATACATTTTATTTATTCCCTCATAAAAGGACCTATGCCAAAAGTTAAAGCTCACTCCAGTAGATCTATGGCAACATCTGTAGGTTTCCATTCCAGGGATTCCATGGATGACATTTGCACAGCAGCCACTTGGGCGAAGCCACATGCCTTTATCAATCATTACAAATTGGACTTGGTCTCCAGAGGGGAGAGCTGCCTTCGGCTCAGTGGTACTCAGGAATGGTCTTCCACAAGGGGCCGCCCATGGACCTCAAGGTAGCTTGGGATTCTTTCCCATCAGTGATGGATGGAAAGAAGATTAACAACATCAGATAAAGAAAGTTATGTCTTACCATAACGTTCCATCTGTGTTGTTCAACTTCTTTCATTCATCACTTCCCACCCTCCTTCCCCCTCCAAAGGCTCCTGGGGGATACTTTGGGTCCAAGTGGTGTCCTAGGGTATTTGTGCAGAAGTGGCCTCGGCTTTACTTTTCTATCTCTACCAAACTCGACCTGAGGTAACAGGGAAGAAGGGCATTCTGGGTAGAAGCTTAGTTCCAGAGTTTTTTGGCTGACGCAAGCTTGGTAAAAAGGCCGACTCTGTTCCGAGGGCTTGGAACTGACCCCCTCAGTGATGAATGAAAGAAGATGAACAACACAGATGGAACGTTATGGTAAGACATCACTTCTTTTTTTTTTTTTTTTTTGATAATGCCAGAGCACAGCAGAAAAGGTTTTAGCACCATGACTCTGGCAACAAAGTAGAAAGGGTTGTTGCCAATATTAAGCAGCCTGTAACAAGGAAGATAACAAGAGATCCTGTAGAGGTACTAGAAATATTTCAGAAATGTTATGAAAGCCAGTCTGTATAAAGCAGAACGATATGGAGATCAAGAAAAGGTAGAAAGGGAAAAAATGATAAAGATTTGAAACTTTTGTTTAACAGCATTTTAAGAGGAGAAGCACCAACTTATTGGAGGAAAGTGATGGTGGCTATAATACCTAAAGAGGGTAAAGACCCATCAGATCCAGCTTCATACAGGCCCATTTCAGTCCTAACCTATGATTATAAAGTGTTCGTCTATAATGGCCAAAAGAATGGCAAAGGTGATACCTAAATTGATAGACCTGGATCAATGTGCTTTAACTGGACATTGATGATCCAGAGGGAAACTTAAATGTAAGAAAATACCACTGTTGTTGGTGGGTCTTGATGTGTGGAGAGTATTTGACAGAGTAAGCTGGGCGTTTATGAGCAGGGTAATGGCAGCATTTGCATTCCCTGGTAAATTTATAAGGTTGATTAGGAGGATATATGAGAGATAATAGGTGAAAAGTAAAGTGGGTGGGTTCCTCTCTTATAATTTCTGTTTGAGCAGAGGAACCAGGCAGGGGTGTACTCTTTCCCTTTTGTTATTTGGATTATATTTAGAACCACTGACAAAGAAATAAGAGACTCAGAAATTCAAGGGTATAATTGGTATGGTAGTCAGGAAAAGCTGGCTTTATTTGCAGATGATATTATTTTATACCTGATACAACCAGAAAAGGACATTGCAGTGTTATGGAACAATTTTGAGACAGTTTCAGATATTTTGGGGATACAAAATTAATGAAGCTAAAACAAAAACAATAACTGTAAATTATATACCCATCCATGAATTGGTTCAGCAATATCCATGTTTATGGGAACATGATAAAATGAAGTACATAGCCATATAGATTAAAAAAGGATTCTGATGTGGCAGGTAAGGATATGTGGGAAGAGGCTAAGCAAAAGATAATACATAAACTGATAAACCGGAAGCTTCATTGTATGGATATGGACAGCAAGATACAAGCAGTCAAATTGTTTAGTCCCTTTAGTTTAATACACAGGTCAGACATATTTTTATCAACCAGAGGAGAAGTTGTGGATAACAGTTAATAAACATCTGAAGGATTTTATGTGGGAGGGGAAGATGGCAAAAGTCAAGTTGGATAAGGTAATTCTTCCACTTGAACAAGGCAGTTTGGGCTTTCCCGATTTGAAGGAGTATTTTTGAGGTAAACAGGTGATACATGGCACAAGCAGAAACCTATAATTCAAAGTAGAAAGGGATGATGATGAAACAGGAGAGAAGCAGAAGAAACCAGGAGCGATTAGGATTTTGGATTCAGATCCTTAAGGAGAATAACAATAATCATGCAGAATATAATATTTATAAAGTAGCAGAAAGTATTCTAATAACTAAGTTAACACAGGAATTGAAAAAGGAGATTCTTCCAATAGGGATGACTGCAATTAGGGATACAGACAATAGGCAAGAGAGGCTTGAATTTATTGGAAAAAACTGGTAACCGAACAAAGGTATTGGGAGTAAATAGAGAGGGAAAGATAATGGAATGGGAAGAGGCCAACATTTTTTTGACTGCAGGACAGAGATTGCCTTCTCTATCAAGGATTTGTATCAGAATATAGGTAAAGAGGATTTCTATGCGAGAGACTAGCACTGGTAGAGTTTTCAGCAGAATCTAGAACAGAAGCTGTCGTTAGAAAAGGAATAATTAGTCGAGCTACAAAATATTGCATGATAACTATAAGAATCAATGTGTGGAGGTTAAAATGGATTGAGAGGAGTGTTTGGATTAGTAATTCACAAAGAAACAATGGGGGGGGGTATGTGTGCATGTCTCCCAAATAAGCAGCAAAGTCTAGAAGATTTAGGGTCTTTGCTTGGAAGTTTTTACCTAGATATTTATATACCCCAAGTCGACTCTAAAGAATTTTTCCTCAGGTAGACAGGAAATGTCAGAGATGTGATGGAGAAGAAAGAGGTAACCGGGACCATATTTTCCTGTGAGTGTAATGAGTTGGCAGACTTCAAAAATTCCCTGCAGACTGCTTTGAGAGAGATACCTCATGAGCAAATTGGTGCAACTACAGGAATGATTTTGTGAGCTGTGATACAGAATCGGAATTGCCTAGTCATAGTAAGGCCTTGCTGAGTTTAATTATGGTGGCTGCCAAAAAAGAGTTAATAGAAAATGGAAATCAAAGTCTACCAAGGTCAACTAGAAGTAGTGAATACAGTAACAGAGATAAAACAACTGGAATTGGGACCTTTAGAAAAGAGTAGAAGCAAATTGCATAGGAAAAAATGGAAATGTTGGGAACAATACATGCAGAGGAGGATCAAGGTTTAAAAGAAGCCAGATTTGAAAGAGTTATGTAATGTCTGACTGACAATGACTGGGTAGATTGTAAGTGATGTATAATGCTTACAACTACAATTATGTGAACATGGTTTGTGATGTATAATGTTTGTAACTAAAATTATGTCAATGCAGTTTTGTTTTCATTTATATAAATGTATATGATTCCCTACCAATGTCATATGTGGTAATTTAATAAATGTTTATTGTTAAAAAAAATGATAGCTGAAAGAAATGATCAAGAACTTGGAAGAGGGCAGAGCAGTTCTGAGATCAGAGGTGCTTGAGCGCACAGTAGGAGGACCATAGAAATAGACAAATGCAACAGTGGCAAACAGGAAAACTGGTGACTTGGAAAACAGATCCAGAATTAACAACATAAAGACAGTAGGAGTGTCAGAGCAAGTCCTGGATACAGAACTGGAAAGAGTGCTTGTTAAATTGCCGGAAATAAGATTTTCATTTACCCAGATTACAGGAACCAATAATAGAAGTAATCAACAGAGTTGGTAGAATGGAAGGTGCAAGAGGAGGTCAGACAAGACACATTAGCATGCCTGAACTGGTATAAATGTAAAGAAGAAACTGAGACAAGTCAAAGTACTTAAACTGAAATCTGTTAATGACAGGTCTGTAAAACTGGTTGAGGATTATTCCAGTTCATTGCATAAACTAAGAAAACTGATGGATGACTTGTTGAAGCCACTAAAAGGCCAGGAAATGTCTGCATGGATTCACTACCCCACTGTTTTCACTGCAATATGGAATATGGAACAAAAACCGACATAGGTTCCACAGAGAGGGGGAAGCACACGTTTTTATGGAGATTGTGCACAGTATAAACTGGAACATCAGGCACACAGAAATAAATTCAAATATCCCACCAGAAATGGACTGGCAGACAAACTTGCACAGTACCAGACAGAAGGTAAAGTTAAAAGTATCACAGGGAAAATCTGACTTAGATGCATTTGAAGGGAAATTACTAAAGAAGAATACAGAGGCACACAGGATGATGATGACAAGATAAGTAGAGCAGGCCCTAGGCTTAGTAGGCCACAGAAATAGAAGTAAGGGCATGGAAAACAGAAGAAATGTGATGGGAGTGCATAAAAAAGTTACAGTAATAAGAACAAGAGGCTAGTCAGAGCAGAAGTACATCCGAAGAGGAGAATCGGATGGTGATCTCAACGTATGAACAGAGATAGAAGAAGCAGAAGAATATTCCATCAAAGATGAGACACATTTTAAACCTCAGGGAATTCAAATGTCCAGTACTGGACCCCTGAGGGCCTGATCAGGCTGAAATGGTCACAGGAGGGGGGACAAAAGAAAATTGAACAGTGGCAGGAACATCAGGCCAGAGCAGGAGTCCAAGGGAAGTGAAGTGATTAAAAGTTGGACAGCCTGATCATACAGGGAGAGAGGAGTAGAAATGAGAGACCGGTGCAAGAGAGAAAAAAAAAACATGAGTGGTTGTACTCTGTACATTTCATCTTATGCAACCATTGGTTCATAACTGCATGTAAAAAGAACTCTCACAATAAGGTTGTAGAAGCGACAAGCCAAAAGGGAGTAAATGAAACTGAACAGGACTAATGGGATCTGTGAACATGAGGCAATAATCAAAGGTGATAATTCATTTTTAATACATTGTGCTTTGGCAGTAATAAAAATGTACTGGGTAATGGACAAAGGTGCAGACAGATAGATTGCTGTTGCATGGTCTTTCCTATGCTGCATCATATTTGTATTTTCATGTAAGACTAAGTTTTTTAGCTGGATGTGGCAGAGTTAAAGATGTTTGCACTGGGTGTGACAAGGGTGGACAGGATTAGGAATAAGTATATTAGAGGGTCAGCCCAGGTTGGAAGATTAGGAGACAAAGCCAGAGAGGCATGATTACGTTGGTTTGGACATATGCTGAGGAGGGATGCTGAGTATATTGGGAAAAAGATGCTAAGGATGAAGGTACCAGGTAACAGGAAAAGAGGGAGGCCTAAGATAAAGTTTATGGATGTGGTGAGAGAGGACATGCAGGTGGTTGGTGTGACAAAGCAAGATGCAGAGGACAGGAAGAAATGGAAACAGATGATCCTCTGTGGCGCCCCTAACGGGAATAGCTGAAAGATGATGATGACGAAGTTTTTTCTTTGAAGCAGAGGGACAAAAGTGTTGTGGTAGTGAATGAAAAATGGAGGAAGCAGAGAAAGAAATAATTATGGAAACACCAGTCTTAGGTTTGACTGCAGTGTATTAGAGCAGAATAAAATGGAATACATGAAACTGTCGCAAATGTATGTTCAGAGGTAAAGGAAACAAATAGTGGCTATTGGAAAGGGAAGAGATAAAAGTACAGTTGTGTACACTTACCATAAATGTAGATGTTCGAGTGTATTCACTGTTGCAGTCATTACATTTGGGGTAATCTGCTGGCAGGTTGCCCTCAGTTGGCCTGAATTCCAAAGTCTTGGGTCCTGCGTCGGTTGCTGTCTTCTCTTCAGTGATGTCAAGTCATCAGGGGTATAAAACATGCATCCGACGCCATTTCCTTTTGTTTTTCTTGCCCCCGGTGTCAGGTGCCCCCAAAAAGGTAGCGAAATTATATATATATATATATATATATATATATATATATATATATATATATATATATACATGCATCATTATAAACCTAACCTTCATCTACAAGCAAATACATCACATAGGTTGTAGAGGATAGAGAAGGAAAGATACATTTCAGAATGACAGGGGGATGGAGGGAGTGTAACCTGAACTGCAACAGTGAATACACTCGAACATCTATATTTATGGTAAGTGTACACAACTGTACTATGTTCTTCGTGTTTCACTGTTGCAGTCATTACATTTGGGTAGAATCCCAAAGCTATGGTTGGGAGGCTGCAGCTAAACAGCATTAGGTGGGGCTATAAGGCCCTGCAGCACTGAAGTGGCAAAGCCTGCCCTGGGCTTAGAGTAGAGAGGCAAATGGTAATGCTTTGTAAAGGTGTGAACAGAACTTCAAGTAGCAGCCTCTAGAATGTCTTTGATTGGTACTCCTCTGACTAAGGCTGCTGACGTAGCTGCAGCTCTGGTGGAATGAGACCTAATGCCCTTGGGCACAGGTTTACCATGGTGTAAGTAGCAGAAATGGATGCAGTGGCTTATCCACTTTGAAATTGTCTGCTTTGAAATAGCCTTTCCTTCTGATCCTGCAGCATATGACACTAGTAATTGCTCAGTCTTTCTTAGAGCCTTAGTCCTGCTCAAGTAGAATCTTAGCTGTCTGTGTACGTCCAAGGAATGCAGAATTCTCTCCCCCTTGTTCTGCGGATTTGGATAGAAAGTTGGCAGATGAATTTTTTGGTTAAGGGCCACACTGGACACCACCTTAGGCATAAAAGTAGGATTTGTCCTCAGAGACATTCTGTCTGGGTAAAATATGATAAAAGGCTCTACAGCCATAAGGGCCTGCAGCTCTGAAACTCTTCTTGCTGAAGTAATAGCTAGCAGCAGAGCTGTTTTCCATGATACGAACTTTAGATCAGTGGTAGCAGCTGGTTCAAATGGAGGCAGGGTGAGCTTTTCCAACACATAATTGAGGTCCCATGCAGGTAATGGTGATCTTCTAGGAGGCCTTAAATTTTTGGCTCCTCTAAGATACTGCTTTAGTAAAGGATGAAAAAAGATTGGTGGCTCTGTATTGTAATGAGCCGGAATGGCAGAGGCGTGGATTTTGATTGATGAGAAAGATAGGCCTTTGTCAAGCATCTCACTTAAGTATTGTAATATCTGAGGAATATTTGGTTCTGCTGTATCAGTTCCTTGTGCTTGATTCCAAGCACAGAATCTCTTCCATTTGTCAGCATAAGATTTTCTAGTACTAGGCCTTCTGGCTTCCAGAATGACATCCATCACAGCTTTAGGTGAGAGGTGTTGTTTGTATGACTACATTATTAGCCATGCTGCCAGGTTCAGAGTCTGTAGTTGATTGTGCAGGATCCGATTGTTTGCTGGGGCAGTAGTTGTGGTCTTTGAGTCAAGGTCCAAGCTGGGTATTGAGACAAGTTCCTTAGGATTGGGAACCAGTATTGGCGGGGCCAGTCCTGGGCAATTAATATCATCTTTGGCTTCTCTAGTCTGACTTTCAGGAGGACTTTGGGTAGAAGAGGCAGAGGAGGAAAGGCGTAAACAAATAGGTTTTTCCAACTGAAGGATAGGGCGTCCACTTTTCATGCTTGTCTGTGATAAGTCCTTGTGCAGAATCTTTTCAACTGATAATTTTGAGGAGAAGCAAATAGATCTGTGTCTGGGCTCCCCCATTTCTCTGTTATGCTGAAGACTTGTGGATTTAGTTTCCACTCATGAGGATCCATAAGGTTTCTGCTTAAATCGGCTGCCAGAGTGTTTTGTTTTCCTGGCAGGAATTGAGCTTGAAGATGTATTTGGTAGGTCAAAGCTGTGTCCCACAGTGCCATGGTTAATCTGCAAAGGGGGTATGAGTGTGTGCCCTCTTGCTTGTTTATGTACCACATGACCGTGGTGTTGTCCGTCTTTATCAGTAGTTGTCCTGGATGAAGTAAGTCCTTGAAGGCTGTTAGGGCATTTTGAACAGCTAGCATCTCTTTCTGGTTGATATGCAGATGCATTTGCTTTGATGCCCTGAATGCATCTTCCTGCCATGTGGGCCCCCCAGGCATAATCTGATGCGTCTGTAGTTAAGGTTTGGCTGGCAGGGGGTAGAGAGAAGGGCAGCCCCATGTTTTAGTGACATACCTTTGCCCACCATAGAAACTCTTGTTGCAGGCAAGGAATGAGAGGAATCGTTGTTTCCAAACTGTGTGAATGTTGACTCCATAAACATTTTAGGTACCATTGAAGTTTCCTCATATGCAGTCTTGCATATGGAATTAGTAGGATGCAGGATGCCATGAATTTGTCTTGCAGAAGACTGGGTCTTTGTTGCCATCAGTTTGAAGTAAGTAGTCAGTTGCCTTTGCTTGTCTGGCGTGAGGTAAGCCATCTGGGCAGTTGTATCTAAGCTTGCACCCAGGAATGTTATCTTTTGAGAGGGTACCAGTTGTGATTTCTTTTCGTTTATTGTGTACCCTAGGCATGTTAGAAGCCTTCTCATAAATGCCAGGTGTCGAAGAAGAGTGTCTTTGTTCTCTGCTTGAATGAGACAGTCGTCTGTATACTTTTTTGTCTGCAAAATGCAATTACTGGCACCAGGCACTTTGTAAAGACCCTGGGCGCAGTAGATAAGCCAAAGGGCAGTGCAGAGAATTGGTAATGCATTAAGCCAGCCTTGAATCTGAGGTATCTTCTGCATGATTGTTTTATTGGGACATGCAGGTATGCCTCTTTTAGGTCTAAAGTCACCAGCCAAGCATTCCTGCCCAGCATGGGCAGAAGCTGCTGCAGAGTCAACATTTTGAATTTTGGAATGTCCAGGTATGTGCTCAAAATCGATAAATCCAGTATTGGCCGCCATGCCTTGTCCTTTCTGGGTACCAAGAACAGTCTTGAGTAAAAACCTTGTCCTTTTTCCTGTTCTGGTACTGCCTGAATGGCCCCCATATCCATGAGGGACGTAACCTGTTTCTGTGCCTCTGCCCATTGATTTTTTGGCAGATCTGGCCAACCATTTGCCATTGGCAGAGTGTGGAAATGGAATCTGTATCCCTGTGATACGATGTTTAGTACCCACTTGTCCTGGGTTATTAACTGCCAATTGTGAGCAAAAAGTGCTAATTTTCCCCCTATGGGTGCTGCCAAAAGATAAGTGTTTGGTGTAGGCAGAGGGAAGTCATTGGGATTGCTTTCTGTAGGTTTGTGCTTTATCTCCTCCAGATTTGGAGGTGGAAGCGCCCCTTTGCTTTGACCTGTATGAATCTTGCACCTGGTATCTGGAACCCTTAGGGTGCCTGGATTTGCCCCTTTGAGCTCTGTATGACACAGGAAAGGACCAATTTTTTTAGGCCAGTGCCTACTGAATCTTGGCGGCTGCACTTGTAAGAAGTCTTTAACAGTTTACATTGACTTAGCTTTGTCTTCCATTTTCTTTAGAACCTCTTCTGCCTTAATACCAAACAGAGAATCATGCTGTAAAGGTGCATCTAGCAATTTAGCTTTAACATGATCAGGTAAATTTTGTTCCTTTAACCAGGCATGCCTCCTAATCACAGATCCAGTAACTGCGGCCCTGCAGGAGGCCTCTAAAGAATCAAAACCACATTGCAAAGTATGCTTTCCAACTTGCTCAGCTACATGCAATAATTCCTGCAATTCTTTTATTTTCTGCACATTCTGAAATCAACATCATTTTCTGTTTCAGCAATTCCATAACATGTTGTTGGTACTTAATCATATGAAATTGACAGTTTAAGGCCCTGATTGCCAAGGTTGCAGATGTATAAACCTTTTTCCCCCATCAGTTTAGTGCTCTTGAATCTCTGTCAGAGGGTGTAGAATTTTTTGCTGTTGAGGCCTTAACTCCCTTTGGACCATGTGAAATAGTTTCAGGATCAGCAGCAGGGTTTCTAAATAAAAATTTATGTGACTCAGGTACCCTGTAGTATCTGTTAGGCTTAGTGGGAGCCGGAGGTAAGGAGTCAGGGGTCAAGCTTCACTCTGAAAATATTATCCACAGTGTCTAAAACAGGGGGGGGGGGGGATGGCTAAAGGTTTGTACTGAGGGAGAAGAAGGAAATCTCTGAGCCTCTTTTTTGATTCTGAGAAATCTTGATTCTCCCAGTGAAAATGCTCCCTCAAAGTATGCAAGGTTTCTCCAAATGAATAATCCTCAGGAGGAGATGTAGAAGGAATAGACTCCTCAGCATCAGAATCCTCACAGGGAGGTATAGACAATTCCTGATCAGAAGAGTAATCAGAAGAAATAGAAACCTGATCTGAAGATTCATAATCAGTGTCTTGCCTAGGCCGCTTATCTGGAGGGGGATGGGAACCCCTGATCAAGGTAATAAGGTCTTCAGCCATTTTGATCATCAGTTTTTTAGGCATAGAGGCCTGTGCACGTGGCTCATGCGTCGTTTTTTTAGTTTTAGAAGTTCATAGATTAGTACTAAGCTAACTGCCCTTGTGAGCCATTTTAAGCCTAGCCAATCATCCCTTGTGAGACTCAAACCCTGTACCTTGTGTTTGTAAGGCAAACACCTTAACCATTAGGCCACCCTCCCTAAAAGATGCCAACCGAGCCAGTCAGGAGTCGAACCTACAGTCTTCTGATCCGTAGTCAGACGCGTTATCCATTGTGCCACTGGCCCCGGTACTTTTGTGTTTGGTTTTGCAGCTGTCGTCGGTTTGATATACAAATGATGAGGTCTGAATACACCCTCAGAAGCCGTGCCAGCTCAGCGGTTCCGGACCCATCCGAGGGAAATACATCCATCGGCCCAATAACTTGAGTATCTTGCGGCATGCCTGACTCCACATGGGTGTCGGTAGAGGCCTGCGACTCGAAGGTAGCGGGTATCAGGGGCTGCGAAAGCACCTCACTGAGTACTGGCGACTGGCTTAGGAGAAGCTTCGTCGGTTTTGGATCTCGACTGCCTTTCTCTGTCCTTTTCCTTGTGTTTTTTATGTACTCTGGTAGTTGGATTGCTATCCGACAACATTTCTGGGTAGTTAAATCTGTTTCCAAAATACTTTGATGCAAAAATGTACTGACGCTTAATAGTGTGTTGGTTAAATCTAGCACAAAACCGACAACCAGGCACGTTGTGATCAGGGCCTAGGCAAGGAATATAAATGGAAATCCTTATGAGGTATTTGCTTCCCACAAGTAATACAATTATTAACATTTTCTGACATTGGTAAAAAGCAAGAAAAAAGTTTCCCCAATGGGGGTACTTAGCTTTAGTGAATACTTCGGTTCTGAAACTCAAACTCAGTTTTCAGTAGTCGGCCGACCGGCACTTGCGAAAATGCTTCTGCTTCGGGCACCGCGCGGCAAGAAAGACTGAAGAAAATGGCATCGGATGCATGTTTTATACCCCTGACAACCTGACGTCATGGAAGAGAAGACAGCAACTGACGCAGGACCCAAGACTTTGGAATTCAGGCCGAATGAGGGCAACCTGCCAGCAGATTACCCCAAATGTAATGACTGCAACAGTGAAACACGAAGAACGTCAGGAGCAAACAGACTAGGCAGTCATAGAGAAGTGACAGCAAAAGAAGTAACCTCAAGAAGAACAGGGCCAAAAATGATCTGGAGGAAAAAAAGACAAGGTAAATGACACAAGTCCAGAGGTACTCTCATCATAAGCTGGAGGATGATAAATGCAGCTATGTGGGGGGCTAAGCACAGGCAAAGACCAAAGGTCCATTTCGGCAGCAAAACCCATGGGAGCAGACCTGTTCAAAGGCAGCATTGGGGGGGCGGGGTACGAAGGGTGTACAAAACCAAAGAGAACAGAAAAAAATTCACAGATTGAAAGTGATAACCTTGAGCAGAGGGAGGCTTCACACCTGCTCAAAAGGAAACAAGATGCACAGCAGAATGAATAGGATGTGGTACTGCTCCAGATAAAAGCAAGAGGGAAGGTCATGATCCCAATTTACCTTAAGGCAAATGCAGACAAAAGTGGAGGATGGGGAAAAGGGAGTGGCCACCCTTTACAGAAAGAGATTACAGGTAGTGACTTGATAAAGTGCAGAAAAATGGGGAGGAGAGATGGATCATTTGGCAAGGGAGAATAAATGGAAGGAGATTGACAATAAGGAACTCATATGCCCAAAACAAGGATCCAGAGGACTTTTTCAGCAGGTTCTTTGAAGAATGGAGTTAGAGTTGAGAGGACATCATTGGAAGGGACTTCACTGTCAAACCACACCCCCAAAAACACAGTCTGTTTGGCAAAAGAGAGTATGGTGTAAAGATGGAAAGAGACTGAGTCCAGAACATGAACATAAGGGAGTGAAAGCCTATATGGAGGGAAAGACACCTAGAAAAGAGATAGCACACATTAACTAGAAACTGCTTGATTCAACCCAGTAGACTGAACAGGATATGAGGGAAAGAGAAAACTCTAAAAATGGAGGAATGGATAGACATATAGGAGCAATGTATATCAGACCATTTAGCAGTAGCAATAATAAGAACACATAGAAACACGAGGAAAACACTATAGACAAGACAGAATTGAGGAAACACTGGCATGAAGGAATCAAAGCAGTAGATATGGGAACATTTGAGAGGATGGTAGAAAATGAGGCAAGATGAGAAGAAGATAAAGTTGGTAGGAGAACTGAGCACTGTATATAGGGAAATTAGGAAAATCATATAGGCTCTTAATTACTGTATTGCGATGTGAAGAAATCCACTAGTAAATTAAAACAAGCATGTTGGACCCAGCTGATGCAATTTGATTTATTTATTCAGAGATTCAGTGCTTCCATTGGTTCTTTGTTAGGACTTCATCGGCATCTTAATTAATAAAAAAGTGTACAAAAACACAATTACCCCATTGAGATAGGGGAGAAATGGCTCCTGAGGTTACTCCTGGCGGTATGGAGAGAAAGGTATTTCCTAGATGACTGCAGAAAAAGCATACTAGTGCTAGTGTTCAAGAGCAAATGGGACAATCCCAACTGTGGGCAATACAGAGGTATCAGATCCTATCACACTGCATGAAAGTTCTCGAGAGGGTGACTGATAAAAAGAATATGCATAGTATTAGAAGGTAAGATGTGAGATGAGCAGGTCAGATTCAGATCAGGACGCAGCACAACTGACCCGAAGTTTGCAGTGAGGCAGATAGTTGAGAAAAAATTAAATATGAGGAAAGAGTCCAACTGGGCATTCCTAGACATGGAAAAAACATATGGTAAGGTCCAAAGAAAGCTGATCTGGGCAGTTCTGGGGTAGTTCAAAGTCCAAGATACATTGATAGAATTAGTGCAGGCTATGTACAAGGACCCAATGACTCAAGTACAAACAATGGTTGGTCTCTCAGAGGGGTTCCCAGTGAGAGTGGGGGTGCATCATGGTTCATATCTGACCCCACTGCTACTCATACTGGTGATGGACCACATTAACAGTCAGGTCGAAGGGGTAAGATCAACAAAGTTTCTGTATGCAGAAGATATGCCATTACAGGCAAACTCTAAGCAAGAACGTCAGCAAAGGATAGGGGAATAGAATGCAGAACTGAAGGCACGTGGGACGAAACTGAATACAAATAAGACAGTTGTAGTGACAGCAAATGGGGGAAATCAGAAGAAGCTGAGAATTGAGATGGAAGGGAAAATCAGGTCAACAGCTTCACATACCTAGGAGGGGTGGCTGAAGAGAAGGGGAGTCTGAATGAGACGTTCAAAGCTAAAATCAGAGGGAATTGAGACAGCTGGCACAGAGTGTAGTGTATGAATGAAGAATGCTAATGAAGCTGAAAAGTAAGGTGTACAAAACAGTGGTGCATGGGCAGTAAAGGCAGAGCAGTTGAGGAAGCTAGAGGCGATTGAGATGAAGTGCCTGAGACTGGTAGTAGGATGCACACTGTGGGACAGATGAGATGAGGGCAACATGTGCAGAAAAGCGGAAGACAATCTGGTGAAGAATATTTGAAATGAACAGGAAGAAGCAAGAGAAAATAAGGCCATCCAGCAAAGTAGTGGATGGATTGTGTGACAGAAGACCTGTGACAGGCATGAGTGTTGAAGAAGGTAGGAGAGCAACATGGAATAGATGGCAACAGCTGACACGACACTCGGACCCCATCTAGAAAATGGGAAATAGGGGGTTGATGATGATGATGAATTACCTCATTTATAATGAGTCATAATGCATCAGTGTCCACATACACATTTAAAGTTAAAGCTATTGTCATTTCTTTAAACTAACATCCATTACAAATATTTTTCATATATATTATAGTGGGTCTACTTCTTTTGACCCAACTTTCATTTACCCGATACTCATTTTCCCGACCCCATTTGACTGAAAGTTCATTTGCCCGACATTTCATTTGACCGACAAGTATTATTACCAAGAAAATGGAATATGCCCCCTTCCCCACTGTAGTGCGACCCTGGAGTTAGAATATATAGGTAGGGGGGCACAGCCCCCACAACGGGTGGGGGGCAAAGCCCCCCCACTTCATTTCATATGATATTGTTAACTTTTGATGTAATATTGGTTAGTAAAAGAAAAGTAAGTGGGGGGCTTCGCCCCACCGTTGTGGGGGCTGTGCCCACGCCCCTACCTATATATTCTAACTCCAGGGTCGCACTACAGTGGGGAAGGGGGCATATTCCATTTTCTTGCTAATAATACTTGTCGGTCAAATGAAGTGTCGGGCAAATGAACTTTCAGTCATTTGGTCTCGGGCAAATGGGTGTCGGGCAAATGGGAGTTAGGTCAAAAGAAGTAGACCCATTATAGTACATTATATCAGTTTGTTTATAAACATTTAAATTTAAAATTTATGAAATCATTAATTTTTAAATGTTCAGTATTATAACCGAGTATTAAATAAGTAATTCAAACTGGAAACAACCACACTGGAAACCGGATGAATCAGATTTTAATATCAGTTTTAGCGCTTTCATTTGTATGTAGCACAAGACTTCTTTAGAAACATTGTGTTTTTTAGGGGAGGGGAAAGTATGGTACTTAATGGATTTTTTTGTATTAGTATAATGTTTCTGAAGAAGTCTTGTACTACATACAGACAAAAGCGTTAAAACTGACATTAAAATTTGGTTCATCCTATTTCCTGTGTGGTTTCCAGCCTGTATTGTCTTTTTTGTTTGGTTCACCAGTTTAAATAAAAGTAATTATTTAATTATCAAATTACTAAAAGTGCATTGTTTAAATCAGGGGAGTCAAACGTGCGGCCCACCACACTCCCATATGCGGATCACAGCACACCCACCATTCCAGTCCCAGAGTCAGCCTGCCCTCCCATACACAGCAGGGTTACCAGCCGAACAACCTTACATGAAACCACAACCATTTGTTGACCGGGATAGTCCGACTGGATACATGTCCATTTTCAGTGGAGGCCCAGGGAGAAAAGCTCCAAATAAAGCAAAATACTAATGGCATAGAACATGTTACAACATCAGATGCATAGACCATATTATTCCATAAGATACCCACTTTTTTCAGAGTTATTAATACATAGCTGTTAAAATATAATTCATCATACTTGGATAGGTAGGTTTTAATAGAGTTACAAGTTGTCTTTAGTCCGGGGTAGAGCAGGGAGAAATCCAATGTGATTTCAGATGTTTTTTGAGGTTATTTTTGAAAAGGGAAAGTGAGGTTTCTTGGTTGCTGTATAGTGGAAGGTGGTTCCATATTTTGCTGACAGAGTTGGCAAACCGGGCATCACCTGCAGAGTTGTTGGGTTTGAAGGTCAGTACCAGTAGTTGCTTAGATGAGCGTAATTGCCTATGGGAAGTATGAGGGCAGATAATATTTTTGAGTGTAGGTATGCTGTCCGGTTGGTTTAGGATTTTATGAGCTACTATGAGCTGGTTGAGTTGCAGTAGACAAGGCAGATCGAGCCAGCCAGTCTTCTTCAGATTATGGCAATGGTGTGTCCTGAATGCTGTGCCAGTAGCAAACCTGGCAATGTGATTGTAGCAGGAGGATAGTTTGCTAAGGACAGATTTGTTTAGATTGGTGAAGAGAGGAGATGCATAGAAAAGGGTAGAGAGAAGATGGGAACGGGCAATAGCAGTTTGAGCGTGCAGTGTAAGGAAAGTTTTGATCTTGTAAAGGGATCCAAGTTTTTTGTTAATAGTCTTAATTGTGTGATTTATATGAATGTCAAATTCGAGGCTATTATCTATTATTGGTCATCGGGAGAGATGATGGTGCCATTTCGGAGTTTATGATGAAGAATAGGGGGGAGGACCTACAGGTTTGAGAGAAAAGAAGTAGTTTAGTTTTATTGGGATTAACGATCAATAGGCGATTAGCTAGCCAGTTCTCAACTGTGTTAAAAGTGTTCTGGGTTAGTGACAGTAAGTCGGATGGAGAGTTGGCTGAGCAGATCAAAGTTGAGTCATCTGCATATTGAATGCAGGTGGCATTTGTAATGGCAGGGTGAAGATCATTTATAAAGATGGAGAAAAGCAGGGGGGCTAGTATAGAGCCCTGAGGGACTCCTACAGTGATGGGAAGGTGGCTGGATAGTTTATCCTGCCAGAGGACTGCTTGTTGTCTTCCGGAGAGGTAGGATTGGAACCATAGTAGAGAGTGGGCATCTAGGGAGATGGCCTGCAGTGCATGGAGGAGAAGTCGATGGTTGACCATATCAAATGCCTTGGAGAAATCAAGAAAGAGTGCAGAGGAATGTTTGTTATTGTTACGGTTATGGTTAAAAACATCAGAGAAAGATAGGAGAGCGGAGAGTGGAGGTGGTACTGTGGAGTGGCCTGAATCTTTGCTTAGAATTAGACAACAGTTTATTTTGAGTATGGTGGTATATAAGTTGTTTGTGGGTACATCTCTCCTTAACTTTGGCTAGGGGTGATAGAATAGCTATGGGTCTGTAATTTGACAGTTCTTTGGAGCTCCCTCCTTTGTAGAGAGGTATTACATGAGATATTTTCCAGATATAGGTATTAAATAAGTAATTCAAGCTGGAAACAAGATGAACCAGATTTTAATGTCAGTTTTAGTGCTTTTGTCTGTATGTAGCATTAAGACTTCATGCATTCACTCACTCACTCTCACTCACTCACTCACTCACTCACTCACTCACTCACTCACTCACTCACTCACTCACTCAGATCGCTCACCCACACAGTCTCTTCAGTATTCATACATGTATTCACTCACTCACTCCGATTGCACACCCACACAGTCTCTTCGGCTTTCATACATGCATTCACTCACGCATTCATTCCAACCGCACACCCACGCAGTCTCTTCAGCATTCGTACATGCATTCGTTCACTCACTCCGATCGCTCACTCTCACAATTTCTTCATTGCTTTCCCTATCCCAAACATACTTCTCACCTGTCTGGAATTTCACAGATTGTCCAGATGTTTGCCTCATAATGTGAGTGTGTTCAATCTCGCCATTTGCTCTTACACACGTTTTCGGAGCCAATCCTCGGCTCGAGTCGGCCGCATTGCAAAGCTCTGCATCTCAGAGAAGCTCGAGACCAGACTATATCCCACAATCCTCTCTGCCATTACTCAGATCTAGTTTGCCGCTGCAACAGATCGGATCGAGGAGAGCTCGGACCAGAGGAGAATTTGCTAATTTTTTGCTATATTTCAGATAAGCTACTTTCCTTTCTTTGAAATTTGAATTGAAGTTCACATTTAAGCTTGTAGTAGGCAAAATGTACTAATGGGCAAACTACATGGCGTTTTGTTACTGTTAATTCAGTGCGCATGTTATTAAGTTTTAATCTGGACAAAATATTTTTCCTTCCTTGACAGGCGAGGTTACCTGAACTAGATAGAATCTCAGGTGAAGTTAATTGAACTAGATAGAATCTCAGGAGCGCACAATGTTGCTGAGTGATTTTCCTTGAAAAAGCCCGATAAAATACGGGTGAAAGCGTTTGGAGCATTTTGTTTCAATAAAGACTGTTTGTTTCAAAGACCTTTCGGCCATTGCCAGTAATTTTTCCTTGTTTGGAATAAGTTGGACTAAGTAGCTGCTAATTACGGGTCCTGAACTACTGGGCTGTGTTTTTTTATTCTTATTTTTTTCATTTGGTTTTTCATTTCGTACTTTCCTTTCTTGTTAAAAAGTTTCTAAAAGTTAGTTATAGAATAGGAAGTGTGTGTGTGTGTGTGTGTGTGTGTGTGTGTGTGTGTGTGTGTGTGTGTGTGTGTGTGTGTTATTAATATAATATTGTACATATTATTCTTAAGGCTCCTTTTGTGGCCTACCCTTTTTTCTCTTGGTGTGGTTTCTTGAGTGTTCTTTCTACACTTTATATAGATATTCACTTTATATATATATATATAGAAGTTAGTTAGTTAGTTTTTTTTGTCAAATTAAACCTAGTAGAGTGTCATTTACTTCTACCAGTCATGTCGGAGAAAGCCAAATCCGGCTTTAAAAGATGTCAGTGTGGGCAGAAAATGTCTATCACTGACAACCACGCGTCCTGCGTTTACTGTCTTGGCCCTCTCCACCTGCAAGAAGATTGCTCGATATGTCATTCCTTCAGTGGGAGGGTCATGACAGATAGACACAGGAAGCTTATAGATAGAGGGTTGCTTAAGCCTGCCTTTCAGGAGGCTTTAGACAAATCGGACCAGGCTTCTAAGTCCTCGAAGGGGTCGAAGATGTCGGAGCCCATGTCATCGGCTCCGAGTTCATCTTCGAAGGTTTGTTCGCCGGTTCCACAGACCTCGGGGCAGAGCGTCGAACGTTTATCTTTCACTGAGCCCCAGATCTTGGAACCGTTGTCGGAGCTGCCGCCACCGTCCATTCTTCGGTTGGTGCCATCTTCGGCTCCTTCGACCCATTCTTCCAGACCGTTATCTGAGACAGATGTGGATCGTGTCGTGCAGAAACTCATGGAAAACATGGCCCTTTCCAAGTTGATTGCAGTTTCCTCCCAATTGGTGTCGAAACTAGAAGGCCTCCCCATGTCTCCAACAGGTCCTCCTTCGAGACCCATCCAGTTTTCGGAGCCGGGAGAGGATGAGCTGATGATAGTGGAGCCCTCGGTGCCGAAACCGTCCATTGCACGATCGACACCATTAACTTCGACTCCTTCAGAACCTGTAGGTGAGTCGAGGAGCCGACGGTCTCTCCTCGGTTCCGGGACCGAGAGTCGTACTGACCTTTTGGTGCTGACTCTCCCTCTTGGGGCCTCAGCGCAGATTGGCTCGGCTCTGTCCTCGGGGTCGGGGCCCACGGCCCCCGTGTCTGGGACACTCCCGTGTTCTTCGGAATCGGGGGAGTCCTCGGCTCGGGGTTCAGGGGCTTTTGACCTTATGAGGAAGGTATTGGCTGCACAGACAACCACTTCATCAGAGGCGTCTTCTCCTTCCCCTAAAGGGCCGCTTTCTGTTTCTGCCCCCACGACCTATCCAAAGCGTAGAGCCCCATTGCCTCAGCCACCCCAGAGGGTTCCCCCTGTTCCTTGGAGGCCTCACCGGAAGCCCCCTCTGATGAGGTCCCGAGGAAAAGATTGTGCAAGAGGAGGCACATAAATTCCCCGCAGGAATCTCTAACGTCTGACACCGACTTGGATGAGGCAGAGGGGGTCCCCAAAATCCCCCTCTGAGGATGTGTCATTTGTGGACATCCTGGAGATCTTAAAACAGAGGGGTGATTGGCAGTCCCTAGCCCCCAGTGAGGACGAGTCGGTGCTGCTGAAGGCTTTTGGGGCTCAACCTTCTACCTCCTGGGTGACTCCGCCCTTCGATGAATTAATGGAATTGATTGCTCGAAGGGCGTGGGAGACACCGGACACAGTGGAACCAGTTCCTTGAAAACCAAGCAAATTTATCACCGCCCCCCCAGGACAAGACATCTCACCAAGGGAGTTCCGGTCAACGCTATGGTGGTGGCGGCAGCCACGAAAAAGGAGATGTCTGAGTCTTCCTCATCTGGTCATCCTCCTAATAAGGATTCTAGGACTATGGACAGATACGGGAAGCGCGTTTTTAGTTCAGCGACTTTTTCCATGCATTCGCTAAACTATTTGACACATTTCACACGTCTGCAGAGGGATCTCATCAAGGAGCTGACAGATACCCTCCAGGGTAACACAGATACTGCTGTTTCAGATAAGGTAACAGCACAACTTAACACCCTTACCTCCATAGTAAACTCATCCATGAGGCTCATCTCGTATGTGGCCGAAGGATCGAGTAGAGCTGCAGCTTCAGCGATTGCTCTACGAAGACATTCCTGGATGCAGCTGTGCTCCTTTGCGGAAGCCTTCAAGTCTTCCTTTGCCAATGCCCCCTTTGATGGTGCCACACTCTTCGGGCCCAAAGTGAAGGAGACTCTGACTTGGTGTGAGCAAGAGGGAAAGACCCTGTCTGCTGTCGGGGTCTGTTTTTCCGCTGCAACAAGACCGTACCCCAAAGGGCAACGAGGCGGAAAAATGTGGTTCCGTAAGACTCCGGGATCTTTCCAAGCCACACAGAGTGATGCCCCCTCCAGAGGCAGGGGGGGGGTAGAAATGGAAGATGCCGCCCCGGTGGCAGAGGGGGTCCGCATAACCAAGGCGACAGGGATACCGTCCCTGGGAAGCCTTTCCAGCACTCCTGAATGGAGGCCCGGCTGTCCTGCTCTGGAGGCAGTCGGGGGTCGCTTGGCTTCATACCCACAGGCCTGGCTAAATATTACCTCGGATTCCTGGGTAAAAAACATTGTAACCAGAGGATACAAAATCCCCTTCATATCAACTCCACCCCAACAAAGAAGGTTTCCAGATGTGCCACCTCATCTGCGAAGCCCAGCAACAATAGAAATTTCAAAGCTGCTCAAAAAAAGAATCATCCAACCAGTCCCGGCGGACCAAAGAGGATGCGGAACTTACTCAAGGTTCTTTTTAGTTCCAAAAGAGACAGGGGACTGGAGATCGATTTTAGATCTCAGCAATCTCAACACCTTCGTGAAGAAGGAAAAGTTCCAGATGGTCACGCTTCAATCGATCCTTCCATTTTTACAGAAGGACGATTGGATGTGCTCGATAAATCTCAAAGACGCGTACTACCACATCAAAATGGCCAGACCGTCCAGAGATCACCTGCGCTTCCAGCTGGGAGCCAGTCACTTTCAGTTTCAAGCTCTGCCCTTTGGACTCACCTCAGCCCCCAGGGTATTCACCAAATGCATGGCAGTGGTTGCGTCTCACTTGAGACGACAAGGATTCCAGGTGTTTCCCTATCTGGATGACTGGCTCCTCACCGCCACCACTGAGCGTCGCCTCATACAAGCCAGAGGCTACACAGTCGACCTTTGTTCCCACCTAGGGATTTCGATAAACTTCAAAAAATCTGCCTTATCGCCCTCACAGCATATTTCATTCATCGGAGCAGACCTAGATACACGTTTAACACTGGTAAAGCTCCCTCCAATAAGGGCGTTATCCCTCAAACAACAGGTTCTTCTTCTACTACAGAGCAGGAAAGCCCCGGCGAAACTGGTGTTGAAGGTTTTGGGACTAATGGCAGCTCCCTGATCGCAGTTCCTATGGGAAGATTACACATGAGGCTCCTCCAATGGCTGCTTTTCGTGCAGTGGTCATTCCAGCAGTTACCCCTAGCGCA
Source organism: Protopterus annectens (assembly GCF_019279795.1). NCBI lineage: Eukaryota > Metazoa > Chordata > Ceratodontiformes > Protopteridae > Protopterus > Protopterus annectens. Next base: position 79,330,172 of record NC_056739.1, on the reverse strand, counting down.
CGAGATTCTTATAACAGACTCTTGCAAACGAGACATCTCATGGTGGGTGTACAGTCAAGATCTCACTATGGGTCGTCCATTTGTTCTACCCAATCCGACGGCCACAATAACCACGGATGCTTCTCTGATAGGGTGGGGGAGTCTATTTCAGGGAAGAACAGTCCAAGGGGAATGGTCCAACATGGAGTACAGCCTGCACATAAATGTTTTGGAGCTGAGAGCGGTGTTCCTGGCGTTGCATCACTTCCAAGCCCTCCTACCTCTAGGAACAGTGGCAGTTCAGACGGACAACATGTCTGTGGTCTGGTACATAAACAAGCAAGGGGGAACCAGGTCTTACCCGTTATGCAGAGAGGCCATGAGAATTTGGCAATGGGCAGAGTCCACGGGTCGCTTTCTGATAGCAACGCACATCCCGGGGTCATCCAATGTCATTGCGGACAGGTTGAGCAGAGCCATCCTGTTACCTCACGAGTGGTCCCTCAATCCACAGGTTGCGGAAAAGATCTTTTGCAGATGGAGCCAGCCTTGCTGCGATCTATTTGCTTCCCCATTGAATGCAAAATGCAGAAGCTATTTTGCCCTTCTACCCCCTCCGGGTTATGTCCCCAGGGACCCACTGATACATAATTGGCCCCCGGGTCTCCTATATGCATTCCCACCTACCCCCTTGATTCCCAGATTTCTACAGAAAGCCAGGAACCTGGAAAGGACAATAATTCTCATAGCCCCATTGTGGCCTCGGCAGATATGGTTCCCCTTTCTTCGAGCCCATCAAACAGAGGAACCGTGGATTCTGGACCCAGTACCAGATCTACTGACCCATTAGTCAGGAGTTCCTCATCCGTCTCTTCAATCCCTAAAACTAGCAGCTTGGCTGCTCCGCTTCCCTGCCTAGCCAGGTCTGATCTACTTTCTCCGGCAGTTCAACACATTCTGGATGCCTCTCATAAAGCTTCCACTACAAAACTCTACAGAAGTAAATGGAAACGCTTTGTATACTGGGCGTCTAGCCAACACTTAGACCCCCTGGTAGCTCCTTTACATAAAGTATTGGAATTTTTATCTATCCTCTTTCACAAAGGAGCCTCTACTTCCACACTAAGAGTACAGTTGGCGGCCATATCGAACTTCCATATTGGTGAGGACGATTCTCCCATTACATCTCGCAGACTTTGTAAGGCTTTTGTGAAAGGAACCTTCCATCTTCGGCCGCCCGTCAGGAAGCCTTTCTTTCCTTGGAGTTTAAATTTGTTACTGTCACAGCTCATGTTGCCACCCTTCGAACCTGCTTCGTCTTGCCTCCTAAAGTTCTTATCATGGAAGACACTTTTTCTCGTAGCTGTTACTTCAGCTCGAAGAGTATCAGAGCTGCAAGCATTATCGGCCAGACCACCTTACTTGATTTTCCACCCAGATAGAGTCTCTTTGCATACAAATCCATCTTTCCTTCCAAAGGTATGTTCCGTCACAAATATTAACCAATCCATAGAACTCCCTACCTTCTTCAAGAACCATACTAACAAGTTGGAGTATATGCTGCACAAGTTGGATGTTCACAGGCAGTTAAGATTTTATTTGAATAGGACTAAAAGTTACAGGAAGACAGATCAGCTCTTTGTCGCGTTTGCAGACAATAAAAAGGGCATGGCAATTACAAAACGTACATTATCTAAATGGCTTGCTGATTATGTATAGCCTTTGTATACTCTAAGTCAAATCAGTCCTTACCTACCAAACCTAAGGCCCATTCTACCAGATCCGTTTTCACTTCCTTGGCTCATGCAGCTTGTTTGCCTTTGGACACAATTTGTGCAGCAGCCACGTGGTCTAAGCCACATACTTTCATCACTCATTATAGAGTTGACAAAGCCTCCAAAGACAGGACATCTTTTGGTTCCACTGTGCTTAGGAACGTTCTTCGATGAGTCACTCGGGGTGACGGAGCTAGGGACGCTACCCGTGTGTAAGAACAAACGGCGAGATTGAACACTCTCACATAATGAAGTTATGTCCTTACCATAACGTTCCATGTGGAGTGTTCATCTCGCCTTTGTTCTTACATTCCCTCCCTTCCCTCCCTCACGTGTTTTGGAAGAACGGGTAGGACTACACTCTGATTGAAATGTCTTAACCCCTTCCGGGGTATATTGTTCTGTGTCTCATGGGGTATATGCTACTACCCTTAGTTATTTTGCTATGGTGAGAGAGTGTCTCTGGATGTCTGAGAGAGTGTGTAGTTCTTGCACCTGAGGCATTGGTTTATCGGTCTGGTTTGTTTGCAAACTAGATCGGAGTAATGGCATGGAGGATTGTGGGATATAGTCTGGTCTCAAGCTTCTCTGAGATGCAGAGCTTTGTGATGCGGCTGACTCGGAGCCGAGGATCAGCTCCGAACCCGTGTGTAAGAACAAAGGCGAGACGAACACTCCACATGGAACGTTATGGTAAGGACATAACTTCTTTTTTTGGTCTGTTCTTCATAAAATGTGTAGTTCTCTCACAAATCATTCAGAGTTACAGTCAATCCTGTTTGTGTGTGTGTGTGTGTGTGTGGGGGGGGGGGGTGGAATGACCAAAAGGCCCATGACCGGCAGTGAACACAGGAAATCAATGTCTCCAAAGTCACTGATGTGGGATACTCAGAAGACATCTCACAAACTGAAATGTAGGCTTGTTTTAAAAAATAAGCGGGTACTTGTAGTCAATGTAGTGGCCAGTTTTGTGCTTTTGATTGAATTGCAGAAGGTTTTGATTATTGTTTTGGGTAGCTGTCATGGAGCAGTCTGTCTTTGAGCAGTATTCTTGCTTTGTCAGTTGGAGTGTTAGATTGAATATTTATAAATATATATAAAAATACTTTGTTCATCTTGTTTTCAAAGAAAAGAACAGTTAATGAAGAACATTGTTTGGTGCTGGAAAAGTGGAAAACTGTGAACTTTTTTGTTGAAGTGAATGGAAAACCAACTTGTTTGATTTTGTAAGCAAAACATAGCTGTGGCGAAGGAATATAACATTCGCAGGCATTACACAAGTATTCATGCTTCAAAGTACAATGAATATAGTGGAAAGATACATGAAGAAAAAGTTAAGGAGTTAGAACAGTGACTCAAAAAGCATTATTTACTGTTTACATATGTTCGTCAACTAGTGATGCTGTAGTTATGGCAAGTTATAGACTTCCACAAGAAATAGCTGTGTCATCTAAGCCTTTTTCGGAGGGAGACTTTATAAAGAAATGTATGTTGGTTGCCGCAGAAGATATTTGCCCTGAAAAACGTCAAGCATTTGCAAACATAAGCCTTTCAAGAAATACAGTTGCAGATAGAATTAATGAATTATCAGAAAATCTTAACAGTCACCTCGAAGAAAAAGTTGCTAAATTTGTAGCATTTTCTGTAGCAACTGATGAAAGTACAGATGTAAGTGACATAGCACAACTTGCAGTTTATATATGTGGTGTAGATGACAATATGCAGGTAACTGAAGAATTTGTGGAACTGGTACCAGTGAAGGGAACAACAACGGGGGATGACATATTTGTGAGTTTGGTAGGTGCACTAGATAAAATAAGTTTAGACTGGACAAAAAATGTGAGTCTGGATACAGATGGAGCACCTGAAATTCTTGGTAGAAAAGCTGGTGTGGCAACAAAGTTAAAGGAAAAACAACTACCTATGAACTCAGACCATCAAATTCACAGTGTCTGTTGCATAATTTACAGAGAAGTGCTTTGTAGTAAAACATTAAAGATGGATCATGTCATGGATGCAGTTATTAAAGCAGTGAACTTCATATGGGCCCGAGGTCTAAACCACAGAAATTCACACTAACGGTCTGCCATATCACACTGATGTTCGTTGGTTAAGTTGAGGAGCTGTGCTGAAGCACTTTTATGAATTAAGAAGTGAAATACAGAGGTTTATGCATGAGAAAGGAAGGGATGTGCAGGAACTGAAAGACAATTAATGGGTTCAAGGTCTAGCCTTCATGGTAGATATAACAGAACACTTGCATTACCTGAACACAAGACTGCAAAGTCACAATAAATTGGTGACAGATTTATGACTCTCTTCATGCCTTTGAGTTGAAGCCAAAACTTTTTGAATGTCAACTAGCAGCAAGTAATACTGCACACTTTCCAGTTCTGAAGTCCCTGCAAGACATACCTGAGTTTCATGGTGATATCAACACCGAGAAGTACTTCACAAAGATTCCCAAGTTAGTGAGTGAGATCGGAGAAAGATTTGCAAATTTTAAGAACCTTGAGAAGGATTTTTCTTTTTTCCGCAACCCTTTCTCTGTTAGTGCTGATGAGGTACCAGGACATTTTCAGTTAAAACTAATTGAGCCCCAGTGTAATTCAGAGTTGAAGGATAAGTTTTCAAGTGTTGATTTTGGCAAATGTTATCAATATGTTGGGCCAACATATCCCCATATTAAATGTGTGGCTTTAAAGATTCAGTGTTCAGCAGTACCTATGTCTGTGAACACCTCTTTTCTGGGATGAACTTTAACAAGTCTCGACTCAGGTATCAAATTAATGATGAACTTCTCAACACTGAAGGTAGCCGGCTCTCAATCCTTAGTGCCAAACACTGATGCACTTGTGCAGGCCAAGAGGTGCCAAGTTTCTGGGAATAGTAGTACCAGGAATTAAGATAAATAGCTTGATTGTCTTGGCTAAATTGATCTTTCCTTCTTCTTTTTCTTCTTCTTCTTCTTCTTATTATTATCATCACTATTATTACTATTATTATCATCATTGTGATGCTCATGCACTGGCCCACCAATCAAGGAGCCTCAATCCTCACTACTAACACTGCTGAGGGATGTCCATATAGGGAAAGGATAATAAATACACACACAGTAAAGTACAATTTCTCTTAAGAGCACACAGAGATCACAGTCAGTCTAGGGCTGGTTTCTCCCCAGGTCCCCAATAAGACTCCATACTGGCACACAGCTATAGGGTCCAGATCTCAGCCTAGTGGGCAAGCTAAAACCTCCAGTGCCCTCTCTGTCCAACCAGTGCTTCTTGTCCCTGCCCAAGTAGCTGACACACACACTTTGAGATGAGAATTATATACAACCCCACAGACACTCCTGGGGAAGGCTGCACAGGTTCTCCAGCTATGCCCCTTTTACCCAGACTATACGGTAGTACCACTTGCCACCGCCCAGTAATATTTATCAGCTACCAAAAGGCCCTTATGAAAGGGTGTCCAAGTATACTGTGCAATATTATTATCCAAATGGTTAGTGCAACTGAACAGTCAAGGGTTTTTGGAGTGGCTTAGCCAGTATCACTATATACATGCAATGTACTCTAGAGCTTAAATTATCTCTACAGAAAACAGCCACAGTTGAAAGGTTTAAAAATAATTAATAATAAATAATAAAAAACACAAAAGACAATACTTCTTACTACACAGTGCTAGTCAGGAGTTCAGATATCACAGAGAAATACTTAAAATAATACAGTAGAAAAGTTCTGACATCAATAGAGAAAAAAATAATCTAATCTTGCTATTTCTAAGAGAAAACACTAAAGTCTAAGATCCTACTTACATAGAGACACAGGCAGAGTTCTGGTGAGTTGGATGTTCTGAAGACAGATGCTCCATGCTCTCATTCTTTCTGTCCTTAAATTGATAACACAGTACCACTGATTTATTTCAGATTACATCATTTCTTTCTGGTTCCCAGGCTAACAGAAATTCAGAGGTTAATAGCCCTTTTGATCTTGCAGCTGGTCAGGAAGCCAGAGCAATAAAAGAAATTATACATGTAAATTCTATCCATTAACTCTGGCCTCAAAACAATAGGCAGAATGCCTCCCTGTAGACATCTCGGCTCCGAGTTTTAGATCAAAGAATTTCACAATGCTTGACTTGTAGCTGCTTTCTTACAGCAGAGTGCACTGCAGTTACATTTTTGAAGTTCAACATTTAGCAAAGAAAACAAGCATGTGGCTTACATTAATATTTACAAAAAGCAGAATTATCTACAAAATCCTAACAATGTGGACATCCTACAAAAGGGTCTCATTGAGACAGATGCCTGGTGTCAAAGCCATGGCCTCAAGCTCAGTGCTAAAAGTGCATTGTCACCCCCTTTGGTAAAAACTCTGTACCCATGAACTACCACATAGGCGGTAGTCTACTTAACACCGAAAGTGTGATAAGAGACCTTGGGACACAGGTGGACAGTAGTCTCTCCTTTGATAATCACATCGCCACAATGGTCAGGAAATCCTTCTACGTGGCACACCTCATCACAGAAGGTTTCTCATCCAGAAAAAGAGAAGTCATTGTTCCCCTCTACTCATCACTCATTAGACCTATTATAGAGTACAGCGCCCCTTTTGATATGTACCTCATAAGACATGTACAACAACTGGAAAGGCCACAGAAATACCTCACAAAGAGGATTACTGGCCTCAAGCAGATGCCCTACGCAGACAGTCTAAAAAAACTCCGGCTTTACTCCGTCGCATATCGCCTACTCAGAGGCGATCTCTGCCTAACATACAAAGCTATGTCAAACCCAGAGTTGTTGCACATGCTCCACTTAAAGAAATTCCAATCCCCTCCGCGCTACACTCTCTAGGGACCTAAACCTTGTCACCACAATAAACAGAACATGCTAGAGGGATAGATTCCTGTCCCAGAGACATCCCATACCCTGGAACAGACTACCTATCTATGTCAAACAGAGCTCCTCATTAGCACTCTTCAAGAAAAATCTTGATGATTGGATGGGAAATAGGAAATTCACCCCGGGGATCACTTCTGTGGCTCTGCTTGACAGAGGCAGAGGAAAATAATTTTCTTGTGTGGCGAAAGCCAGGGTATTTTTTTGGCTAGGCTTGTATAGGCCCTAGGGCCAATAACCTAGTACCTGCCTATGAAATTCTATCTGGCTAGGCTAGCAGCCTTCACCTATCTTCACAATCATCATTATCATCATTATTATTATTACATTACTTCCCTAATAAGTGATTTCGTTCTGATAATTATCTTGCCCACATAGTGTATACACTGAAGAAATGTAGCCCATTTGGGGTAAATGAGTTTGACAACCTTGGTTTAAGTATTTTTTAAAATATTGAAAATGATGCATAGTGAGAACAATCTAAAGCTTGGCAGACATTAAAGGACTGCCTGAAAACCTAAACTCCTGACAAAGTAAGAAATAGCAACAGAAAACTCATTCTGTTCTATATGAACCTCAGAAGCATTGTAAACAAAATTCCAGAAATACAGATAAGGAAAATATATCACTCTCCCGACATATTAGCAATAACAGAATGTTGGCTAATACCTAATATCAGTAACACAGAAATACTATGCCCCCCCCACCGCTTTAACATCTTTAAGCTGATATATTAAACAAAAAAGCTGGAGGAGTACCAATAATGTACCACAGTAAGCATAAACCTCTCACCTTTTCCATCTCCAATATCCTGCTTATGTAATGCCGAATTACTTCTATGTAATCTAAAACTAAACACACACAGAACAATAAATATGACAGCCTTTTATAGCCCACCCAGAGACAGTATCAGCACATTGAAGGACATCTTATCTTGGCTATCCCACAATGTACAGACAAAGACAATTACACTAGGCAATGTTCTCAGTGACTGGTCAAGTGTCACCTCAAGGACAGCTTCTTATATAAAACTAAACAATTTCTTCCAACTTAGTAGTGATCCAACCAGAATCAACTTTAAAAATAGTAAAACTACCACCCTAGACTCGTTATTAACAGGTCACCTTAACAATATAAGCTGCCATTTCACCCTATCAAGCACACTTAGTGACCACCTGCCAATATATGCCACAAGAGAAAGCCATACTTCTCCCAGGGTGCACACATATAAATCATATCGCAACAGGAGCAGCTCAGATCCAGAACTGCTAATACCTCACTACAATCCTATAACTGAAACATCCTAAATTCTTGCCACTAAATGATTCTGTTATCTATTTCAAAAAGATATTTATGGAACTGATAAACTGCATGGGCCCCCTTAGACTTAAGAGTGGAAAACAGCCCTGCTCCGTGGCTCACTCCTACCACCAGAAAGTTAATGAGGAATAGAGATAAAGCCTGGAAGGCATGGGTCAATAAAAATGGAAAACAGTCTTCCAACAATAAAAATACATATGAAATAAAGCCAAATGTCAGATCAAACTTGACAAAAAACTTTATTACTCCAGTTTGTAGAATACAAAAATTCTAGACAATTCTATGCCACCATATCTAAAATATTACATCCTGGATGAAATGTACAGCCAAACCCCAGCCTCCATTGGGCACATGAAGAAACAATCAGCACCTTCAGTGATTACATTATCTTTATCATTGCTAAACTATTTCACAACCAAACTCAAAACAACTCAGCCTTCTCTAATAACCTGACCTGACTAATAATCTGACCACATCCCACTGCATCTCATATTCCAAGTCCACTAATACTTGCTAGTTTTCCTTTCAACCAGTATCCATAATGGCAATCAAGAAATACCTCAAACAAAATAAACCAAGTACACTAGCTACAGATGGAATTCCTGGTGATTTCATAAAGATAGCACCCAGTATAATTTCCTTTCCTGTATCCATTATCATAAATAAGTCTATTCAGGAATCGTATATCCCAGCCTTTTTGAAAAAAATCTCACAAGGGAGTTAACTGCAATGATCTATCCAACTTTAGACCCAATGCTGTTCTTTCACCACTTTCAAAAATTATTTGAAAATGCATTCATAATCAAATACTCATTTACAAAAGAACAACCTCCTTACCTCTGACACAACACTGTTTCTGATGAGGGGAAAGCACCACCACAGCTCTCATATACTTCACCGACACTATTAACCTAGCCAGGCACAAAGGTAATCTGTTTTTGCCATGTTTCTGCATCTATCCAAAGCTTTTGATACCATGTCCCATACCCTTCTTCTAAAACAGCTCTCTTCACTTGGCCTATCAAACACTTCCTCCAACTGGTTCTTCAGTTGCCTTTCCAATAGGCTCCAGTTTGTTAAATGGATTCATTCTTATTCATCCTTCCTACTCATCAAAAAAGGTGTTCCCCAAGGTTCCATACTGAGCCCATTGCTTTTCAGCATATTTGCCAACAACTTGGATGGCACAATGGTTAATGTTGTCGCCTCACAGCAAGAAATTCACCAGTTTGATTCTTGGCTGGGGTGCCTTCTTTGTGGAGTCTGCATGACCTCCCTGCGTTCGCGTGGGTTTCCTTTGGGTACTCTGGTTTCCTCCCACATTCCAAATACATGTGTCTGGAGTGTTTCTCCGCGGGCCTCTGCTGAAAATAGGCTCTGTCCTGGTAGGACTTTCCCGGTCAACAGATGTTACATAAATAAAATGTACTGTTTGCTAAATGTCAGGTATCCCTCATACAATATGCTGAAGGCTACACATTTATCTGTTCTACCAGTAGTAAACATGAACAAACAACAACTCAGATATAACTGGAAAGGTGAAAAACAAGTCTGTTGCACCAAGTGCTTAGCGTATTCCAATTTAATCAAACGCTTTCATCTTACTTGATTTCAGACTTCATCAGAATAAAACCATTTTGCAAAAACAAACATATACCCAATTTTCCACCCCTTTTTTAATTAAATCAGCAATAGTTCCACCCATATAATTAAAATACAAGTACTTACTTAAACAACTTTTAAAGCTTAAAAAACTTATGTCAATCTGATAATACATAATACAAAGGTTTATAATTATTAAACATAATATATCATAAAAAATATGCTGCTTTCAATTTTAAAAAAGAACTTAGTGATACCCTATCATTGAGTCCAGGTTTTTCATCAGAGTTAAGCTTAATTTGCCATTTTAACTCTTTAAATTCAAGGAATTCGTCACTTGCACCCCCCCCCAGGTCCCCAGTCTATATGATCTATGGCACAAAATCTAAAGGCATGTGTTGGGTTCTCACATGTCTGTATAGGGCGTTCTTTTCATTTTGATATTTAATATCGTAGAGGTGTTTGTAAATCCTAGCCTTAACTACCACATACCTGACATAATGCAACATACACAACTCCTTTGGAATAACAAAAGTATTTTGGGGGGGGGGTTACTGTACCAAAATTTGCAATATTAATCTTGTCTTCGTGGATTATGTATTGACATTGTGAACATCTCTCACATTTAAAGCATTTTCCATTGGCCCCTCCAACACCATTTCTCTCCAACATGCCCTTAAACGAAACTCCTTTTTATAAACAATGCCCATTTTTTCACAAGTAAAGATCCCAAGTCCGTTTTAAATATTCTCTAGTATTTTCTAATGATGTCACAAATGTCTTAGTAATCAATACTGTAGGGTAACATCAAGGTTCTGCCAAAGCTCTCATTGTTACCCCACCCAGGGGTCTGCAGTGTGACAGTGCTACTGTCCAACAACACATTGTAAACACCTTCATTCCTTTTCCTCTGGACTTCATCTATTATATTAACCAACATCTCATTAGGATATCCCCTCCTAGGTAACATTCCTTTCAGTACCTCACATTCCTGAAGGAAGTCATCCACTACAGAAACCATTCTGGCTAATCTCACATATTGGCCTTTGACTAAGGCTCTTTTTTGATGTACAGGGTGCCAACTTTTGTAGTGCATTAAGGAATTGGAATAAGTAGGTTTCCTATAAAGATGTGATGTGAAAGCATTATTATTATTATAGTCCTTTTTGATAGTGACATGTAAATAGTGAAGTACGTCTTTATCAATACACATAGTAAATTTAAAAAAATGTGTAGTTTCATTGATGTATTGAAAAAAATCATTTAACCTATCCTCACCACCCTTCCAAAATATCACCACATCATCTAAAAATTGGCCATACAACATCCAACAATCTGTAAAGGGTGAATTAAAGACAAAAAGATCTTCCCATTGGGCTAGCACTATATTAGCGAAGACGGGCACAGCAAGCACCCATGGCTACCCCTTGCAGCTGCTTAAATAAGTGTCCCTCAAAACTGACAAAATTATTTTCTGACACAAGTTCAGTACATGCCCTTAAGGTAGATACAGTGTTATGGTCCATATTTGTATTTTTAACCAAATCATCACAAAACCAATCAATCCCTTGTTCGTGTGGGATGACAGAAAATAAATCGCATGTATCTATAGTAACCATAAGTAAGTTATCATCATAAATATCTTGTCTGACCTTCCCTAAAAAGGCCCAGGAATCTCTCAGTAAGGTCGCCCTATTTTCTAACACATGCTTAACCATAAAGTCCACATATTTAGCTATACTAAATGTTTTAGATGCTTTTGTATCCACAATTGGGCGTAAAGGGGGATTGGTGATGGATTTATGAATTTTTGGGATCCGTGGATGTGGTGTCTCCAAGAATTTATGTTCCTCTATGGTTATCTGCCTGTTTAACAATAACTCAAGTGTTAGATCCACATTTCTGTAAGCAATATTGAGTTCATTACGGGAAACTTGTGTCACTGTATAACAGTTCAAACATCCTACTATGGTGATCATTAATATCCATTACCATCAGTCCCCAGCCCTTATCTGGTTTCATGATTCTTATAGCCTTATTTGCTGCTATTTCTTGTAATAGCTTAACTTCACTGGATGTTAAATTCCCAAACTTGTTTTGATCCAAATCGAACTCATGGTCTTTAATTTCTCTAGCACACAATGTCTCAAATAAATTAACCAATGGATGTTGGGGGAGGATGAAAGTACTTGGTCTTTTTAGTTGTCTCAATGACTCTCTAGTATTGTCACCATTTTGAAAATGCAATGCCAAGTTCAATTTCCTACTAAATGTTTTTAGTTGCAGAATTGTTTCCACTGTGTTAGCCCATTTAGCTGGGACAAAGTTCATTACCGTCTCAAACAAATCAGCCCAATCAGTAGTAATACACATCTGGCTCAAGTTGTAAATATTAAAATCTTCACCAGTATATTTTATAATGGTAACTTGGTTACTTTCTCTGACCTCCTCATCATGATCAAAAATTATCTGTAGTACTGAATATTCTGTCTCCCTCCTCTCTTCCCCTTCCCTCTCTGCTGTTTCTGTACCACATACTGCTTGTGGCCCCAACTCCCTTGGTTCCCATTCTGTTGATTCAATAATTGTTGGGATCTCCTTAAGGGGGGGGGTCCCTAAAGGGTCATCCTCCTCCTGGTCATTTTCCAGTTGGTCAGTTTCATTCTCAATACTTGTTTCCACCCTATCTTGTCCTGTCCTATATTGCCCTCTTGGGGGGTTAGGATACGCCGTTCCGTTTTCATAATTTATCCCTCAATATTTATTTTCTTTTCTATATTTGACATTATTTAAGCTTTTCTCAACATCATGGAAAACATTATTAAATTTCCTACTTCTCTGCCCAGATAAATCATTTTTTATACTATTGTTCAATTTAACAATTTCGGCATCTAGCATTTGCAGTTGTCTATTGTTATCAACAATTAAAACATTCAGTAAGTCACACCCTTGCCTGTTAAACAACTGGATAAGTTCATGGTACAGTTGTGAGTCTTTGGAAAGTCCTGTGGGGTACTTCCACATACGTAACCCCTTGGGAATCTGATTGTCTCAAATACTCCCCCAGGTATCCATTTTCTAGTTGAATTTTCTTATATTTGTAGACTAAATCCTTAAAGCGGCTGATCTACGAATTCAGAGTTTCATTGTCAGCTTGTTGGTAAGAACTGCTGCTAGACCACTTCGTATCCCTCCTAAGCCATTGTTCAACTGAAAACGTTGAGTTCCCATTCTTGGAAGTACCAGCAACTTCCTGTGAGTCAAGACGTGCAATCCCGGGTTTAGAGCTTAAAGGTATAGTCCCGTGGATTTCAAAATTAACATTATTACAGTTCCTCTGTGCAGGAGTAATAAAAGATTGTTCTTGGCTGTTGGGTCTCCAGTGTTGTCCCTCAGTTTGTCCATTTCCACATGGATTCTCTCTACTTTTTGTGTTAGTAGAGACACAGCCACCGATTTGCAAATCCAGAGTTTCATTGTCAGCTTGTTGGTAAGAACTGCTACTAGACCAATTCGTATCCCTCCTAAGCCATTGCTCAACTGAAAACGTTGAGTTCCCATTGCTGGAAGTCCCAGCAACTTCCTGTGAGTCAAGACGTGCAATCCCGGGTTTAGAGCTTAAAGGTATAGTCCCGTGAATTTCAAAATTAACGTTATTACAGTTCCTCTGTGCAGGAGTAATAAAAGATTGTTCTTGGCTGTTGGGTCTCCAGTGTTGTCCCTCAGTTTGTCCATTTCCACATGGATTCTCTCTACTTTTTGTGTTAGTAGAGACACAGCCGCCGATAAAGTAGACATAGATTTCATCATACGTTGAATATCAGTGCCTGAGGTGCTTGCCAGCTGTACCTCACCCTCCATGTTTAAACAAACGAGTAAACATGAACAAACAACAACTCAGATACAACTGGAAGGGTGAAAAATAAGCCGGTCACACCAAGTGCTTAGCATATTCCAATTTAATCAAACGCTTTCATCTTACTTGATTTCAGACTTCATCAGAATAAAACCATTTTGCAAAAACAAACATTATATACCCAATTCTCATTCCCTTTTTTAATTAAATCAACATGAATTTCACCCATCTAATTAAAATACAAGTACTTCCTTAAACAACTTCTAAAGCTTAAAAAACTTATGTCAGTCTGATAATACATAATACAAATGTTTATAATTATTAAACATAATATATCATAAAAAAATATGCTGCTTTCAATTTTAAAAAAGAACTTAGTGGTACTCTGTCATTGAGTCCAGGCTTTTCATCAGAGTTAAGCTTAATTTGCCATTTTAACTCTTTAAATTCAAGGAATTCATCACTTTGCCCCCCCTAGGTCCCAAGTCTACATGATCTACAGCACAAAATCTAAAGGCATGTGTTGGGTTTTCACTAACATGTCTGTATAGGGCTTTCTTTTCATTTTGATTTTTAATATTGTGGAGGTGCTCGTAAATCCTAGCCCTAAATACCCTCTTCGTTTTACCCACCTAGTAACTGCCATATACTGACATAATGCGACATACACCACTCCTTTGGAATAACAAAAGTATTTGGGGGGGGGGAGTTTGTACCAAAATTCGCAATATTAATCCTGTCTTGAATAATGTATTGACATTGTGAACATCTCCCACATTTAAAACGTCCTCCATTGGCCCCTCCAATACTATTTCTCTCCAACATGCCCTTAAACGAAAGCTCCTTGATTGAGTATTAATTATTATGACATTTGTGATAATCATTAGGAAATATTGGAGAATATTTAGAACGGACTTGGAGATATTGTCTTTACTTGGTGAAAAAACGGCCATTGTTTATAAAAAGAAGGTTTCGTTTAAGGGCATGTTGGGGAGAAATGATGTTGGAGGGGTCAATGTTGGATGTTTTAAATGTGGGAGATGTTCACAATGTCAATACATTATCCACCAAGACAAGATTAATATTGCAAATTTTGGTACAATAAACCCCCCAAAAATATATTTGTTATTACAAAGGAGTTGTGTATGTTGCATTATGTCAGGCATGTGGTAGTTACTAAGTGGGTAAAACTAAGAGAGCAGTTAGGGCTAGGATTTACGAACACCTCTATGATATTAAACATCAGAATGAAAAGAACGACCTATATAGACATGTTAGTGAGAAACCAACACATGCTTTTAGATTTTGTGCCATAGATCATGTAGACTTGGGACCTAGGAGGGGGCAAGTGACAAATTCCTTGAATTTAAAGAGTTAAAATGGCAAATTAAACTTAACTCTGATGAAAAGCCTGGATTCAATGATAGGGTATCACTAAGTTCTTTTTTAAAATTGAAAACAGCATATTTTTATGATATATTATGTTTAATAATTATAAACCTTTGTATTATGTATTATCAGATTGACATAAGTTTTTTAAGCTTTAGAAGTTGTTTAAGAAAGTACTTGTATTTTAATTAGATGGGTGGAATTGATGCTGATTTAATTAAAAAAGGAGTGGAAAACTGGTATATAATGTTTGTTTTTGCAAAATGGGTTTATTCTGATGAAGTCTGACATCAAGTAAGACGAAAGTGTTTGATTAAATTATAATATGCTAAGCACTTGGTGTGAGCAGCTTGTTTTTCACCTTTCCAGTTGTATCTGTTCTACCAGTAGCCGAATTATGCTACAGCACATCACCAGAGTCATTTTCATCAGTTAAAACTGGTTAAACAACTCCCAGCTTCTACTCAGTCCAAAAAAAAAACCCAGAGCTGCTGCTATTCCTCCCAAAAACTCTAAAACAGTAGAACAAACCAAAGCCCTACTAGACATTTTATATATATATATATATATATATATATATATATATATATATATATATATATATATATATCTACACACACACGTTCTAGGCCACTTCGATTTGAAAACTAAATGTTCTTCAATACCTACAAACCACATTGATCATCAGGACTCCCTCTATTCCAGGCATGTAGCCCACTCCAGGAACTCTATTATCTTATCCCTTCAGCATAGTAGCAACCTTTTCAGTTTCAAGACCAGTCTAAAAAATATTTATCTGACTGCTGGACTTAGACAACCCTCAAAACAGATACATGACCACTGACTCACCGTAACTATGCTTTTCTCATTCTTTATTCACTTACCCCTTTCATATCTTACCAGGTAGTAATAGCCTAACATCAAAAGAAGCTCTCGCTTTAATGATACCATACTACTAATGTATGTTCTTGTACCTTTTCAGCTAACACTTTCTACTATTTGTTTTCCTCTCTAATGTTCTTCCATAACATTCTCATCTCCCTAATAAACTCTCTCTCCATGTTCTTTATTCCCCCGCTCATCATTATTCCTCATCTTATTCTAATACTGTGTCTGTTTTGGCAGCAGAATACTTTATTTTTCACCTCCATATATTATTAGAAATATAGTCACTATTTTGAAAACTATATATTTGTTTACTTGACTCAGGCTTTCCACTTCTGCCAAATGTCTTGTTACATGTAGTTCATATTGTAGTCTTGATCATAGTTTATCCTAGTAGTAAAATGAAAATATATCTCAATCTGACTGTGTTTTATCTGTTGTGGAGATTTTCTCTCCTTGTATGATTTACTTATCGGCTATTGTATGATGTGCTTTATGTTTTCATACTCCTGAATCTCCAACATATTTGTAAGTCATAGTGCCAGAAATACAAGGTCTAGGGATCTGAATTACGTCTGTGTAAACAAAACATGCTGGAGAGACAGATATGTGTCCCAGAGATTGCCCCTTCTATGTCACAGGCGGCTTATCCATGCGAAGCTGAGTTAGTTTATTACCCAGTTTAAGCACAACCTAGTTTATTACCCAGTTTAAGCACAACCTAGACCAATGGATTGGGCATAGGACATTTACACCGGGCCTAGCATCCATATCGCTTATGGACAGAGGCATCTTATAAATGCTTGGCCCCATATGTCCTTTTTGGATACAGGACATCATTATTCTTTCAGGAAAACTTGGCTAGATTTAGAAAGGTCGCCCATGTCATTAGCCCAGTAACAATCTATGAATCTGTGTGTGTTTTGTGGAGCCTTTCTGTACAGCCCATTGCCTTGTATGTAATTACTTATCAACTACTGTTTAAATGTTTTTGAATTTTTTCTGGAGCTTTTCTCCCCAGACCTCTGCTGAAAATGGGTCATTGGCTCAGTCAAACTTTTCCGGTTACTAAAGGGCAAATAAATAAAGACAGCATACTTAATAAAGAAACTTGTTCATTCAACTCAGGTTTTGCAGTTGTTTTTAACTGTAACTACCACATAAACTCTCTGGATTCCAACTTCATTTCCCAAAGTCGGTCTCTCCTATACTTTGAACTTTATCAAAGATAAAAAATCCATCTTACCTGCCCAGTCACCAAAGCCCTGGATGAAGGTAAGACAGTCTTTTCAAAAAAATCTTTGGATCAGTGGTAAGTCTAGAGAGCCTGATCATTTGGCCCCTAGGAGTGTTCTTTATCATAAAGGAAGGTACCTTATTTAGATGTAGAAATCATTTGGGATTTGGACATGTGTGTGTTTTCTAGTAAGATCTGCAAGAAACCCAGTTTTTCAAATAATTATTTGCACTATCTTAGCACCCACCCTTCCTTTATGAAAAAGAACATTCTAGGGGCTGAATGATCAGGCTCTGTAGACTTATGACTGATCTAAAGATTTTTTGGAAGGAATTAAAGAAATTATAGTCATGTTTTGTGCCAGGGGTTATGATTTGAGTTTGATTCAGCCGTTTGTTCTAACAATTAAATGTAAGAGAGAGAGAGATTTTTTTCTCCAATTTTGGTGGTGGGGGATATTCCTAAGAAAACTGAATGTAGGATAGAATCTAATTTTAGCAGTAGTTTTATTTTGCATATGATGGTTGATGATGCCAGCATTAAAATAATTGTCAGTGAATATTGGTAGATTTTCAAGGGTAATCCAGAAATATATAATGTTGTTGGTTCTTCTAACTTTGTAAAAAATCTAGGTCTGTCAAACATTACTTAGAGAATGAAAGTACAAAAAGAGCCTTAGTACATACCAAAAAGAGCAAAGATATGTTCAAATGTGGTTTCTGTAGTGCTTGTAACTTCATTTTTGAAGCTCCAATATTGGAATGACCACATGAAAATTATCTACAGGAATTAAGGAGCATTTATATGGTGTAAGAACTAGGGATGGTATTAATGCTTTGTTTAAGAACACAATTTGTGGCTCTTAAAAT
This sequence comes from Protopterus annectens, assembly GCF_019279795.1. Classification (NCBI taxonomy): domain Eukaryota; kingdom Metazoa; phylum Chordata; order Ceratodontiformes; family Protopteridae; genus Protopterus; species Protopterus annectens. The sequence goes on along the minus strand of NC_056739.1, from coordinate 79,312,357 downwards.
TTTTTTTTCTGTTCTGGAGCATTTGCCTTTTGATTATAGGGGGATGTTATAAAAAGGCAGCTTTTAAGAAAAAACTTTGTGGCAGCTAAAAATGCAAGCGGACAAGTTTCTGAGGTTGAATGAAGCTATGTATTAAATGTTTTTTGTAATGTTGGAGTTCAAGTTTTTATACACTTTAAGCTTTATAAATAGCTGATTGATTGTAACTTGTTAGTTAATTGGCAGATGATTATGATTAGTTTAATAGTTTTATATAATGGGTGCAATGCTTTCATATTTTATTCTGAATAAGTTCAGTGTCAGATGAAAGCGCTTAATAAAACTATTGAATAGATGTCACTATCTTCTCTTTCTGCCACACCACTGAATGATTTTATTTTAATATTTCCAGTTATGCTCTCTTTCTAGATTACCACATTCTTCTGCTTTATGTCTAACACCTCTACAGGATCTCTGGTTATTTGTATTGTTACAAGCACCATAGGTTTGGTGACAGTCCTTTCTATTGTCTGTTGCTTAAGTCGTTGTGCTAAAAGTTTGTTTGCTCTGGAGTTATCAAAAAATAGCTGCTTAACAGTAGATGTGATGTTGTCCTATCATGCCTTCATTCTTTACTGGTTGGGTTTGGAACCAATCCTCGGTTCCAACTCAGCCTTATACAAAAGCTTGAGGTCTTCCACTAGTTCGTGGCTGTATCCCTATCCCATCATGCCTTGGGAAAGCTCCCCAAATCTCGTTTGCTGCTAAACAGATCGGGTGCATCAATATTGGCTCTGGCTAAGTGGGAAAATTCTTTACTTATTATTGAAATATTTTTGTCTAGTTGCCTTTTCAGTACTTAACTGTTAGGGTTTTATTAGATACTTAGATTAGAGTGTTCGCTGTTGTGGTTGTTTCCTTCTGGCCGTCGTTTTTCTGCTAGGCCTTTCTTCCCCACCCTATCCCAGCTTTAATTTACTGCCGTAAGCCTGTTTTTACTTAGAGGGCTTCCTTTGGTATATTTAAATAGAATGCAAGCTTGTTTAAGTTAGAGAGTCTTGTAAAGTGAATTATTTTACCCCTTTTTACAGTTAACTTAAAGCGTCAGCTCATTAGAAGGCTGCCGTTGCCCGTTTTCAGTTAGAGGCCTACCTTTTTTTTTTCCCTCTCTCCCCTTATAACTTAGGCAGATCTGAAGTAGTTTACTTCATTTGGTCTTAAACCTGTGGGATACCGGATCCGTATTGGATCTGAGCCGGCAACTTTACTAGCATCTACTCCAAGCTCCAAGCCCCTCCCCTTACCCATAATGCACCTCACTACCTTCCAACCCCCAGATCTTATTTGCCGTGAATAGCTTATGCATCATGATCTGAGCTCCAGTTTTTTCAGTGGGTAAATCTTTAAAAATATCTCTCCTTTTTCTTTAAAAATATAGGTAGTGATAGACTAGGTTCCCCTTTCTCCTCCCCTCTCTGGTGCTTCAAGTTTTGTAGTTTTTGGGTCGTTAGCTTAGTTAGAGTAGTTGTGTGTATTTTTGCTTGCCCTCCCTCCCTCAGTGTGTTCAATGTGTGAGTGTGGTGAGTTAGGTGTTCTCAGCAAGAAAGAATAACATTTTCCTTTTAGTTATGCTTTCTTCTGATCTTATGGCTGACAAGCCTATTTTTAAAAGATGGACTGTGTGGCCATGTTATCCCCTGTGGATGGCCACACTCTGTGTGTTATGTGCTAGAGCGTGGCCCATCTGAGCACAGACTGCACTATATATGTGGGGTTCAGCCTGTGTGCCATTAAAGATAGGAATGCCAAGTTGGCCCTGAAAGGCCTTCTTCCCCCTTCTGAGACTGTTGCCTCGTCTTCGGTTTTGGTCACAGTGGCTGCTGTGGCCACCTCTTCTTCTTCTCTTCCCCTGGCTTCCCCTCCCTCCCAGGCTGGGGCTCAATCTCCTGTGCAAAAGCCTGTGGAAGCGGAGCAGAAAAGGGGCAGAGAGAAGGAGAGAGTTGAAGTTGAGGGAAAAGCGCAAGAGGTCTCCGGACCTCCCTTCATCACTCAAAATGTTACGAATCCGTGACTCCCCTCGGTTTTGATCTCCGAGGTTCTCCTGGAGCCGGAGGAGGCATGTTCAGCTTCTAGGCCCTCAGTGCCCTGACCTGCAAGGTCGGCGTCAGTGGCCTCGTCGAGGTCCACCCAGTCTTTGTCTGAAGTTGATATGGATAAAATGATGAGGAAGTTCACCCGTACTCCGATCCAGATGGGGGTCTTGCCAGCCCCCTCTCCCTCAGGAAGGAGGAGCTCACTTCCTTTTTTCCAACCGATATCTCCTTCTCCGATCCGTCCACCGGGTTTGGAGTATTCAGATCCGAGGATGGCTTAAGTCAGGGGGGTCGGCGCCTATGGTACCCGCTTCCTCAACGCCGACATCTGCTTGGAGCGTGTCGGATCCACCCAGCTCGGATCCGAGCCACTCGTGGAGCCGGAGCTTAGGTGTTGGATCCGAGAAAGTGGAACTTTTTTCATCGTCTCCGCCTTTGTCAGGCCAAGTTCCCTTCCTCTGAGCTCTGTCCACTTCGGGCCTGGCTCTGATTCTCTCATCGGACCCAGGGAGACCAACCTCCTTATTGGTTTCTCAGGGGGTTCGCTCTCCTTGGCATTCACCATGGTAGAAAGGGTTCCCTCTGCTGGATCGAGACCCCTGACTGCCCCCTCTGACTCCATCCAGACCACCTCGGCTCTTTCTACAGTCCCCATCATTTTACCAGAGGGACAGCCCGTGCTCGAACAGCCGCAGACGGTTCCTCCGAGGAACAAGTGGCTTGCGAGTTCCTCCCGGAGAGCCCCACTGGAGAGGTGCCTCACAAGCATACGTGCAAGAGGAGGCACTTGGACTCCCCCAAGTCCTTCACCGAGGATACGGACTTGGATGATGGAGAAGGTTCCCCTAGGTCACCTCCTGAGGATGTCTCCTTTGGAGACATCATGGAAATCCTGCACCAACGGGAAGGTTGGTCTGCCCCCAAACCTTCTTCTGATGAGTGCGTATTCCTGGAGGCTTTCAGCATGGGCCCATCTACTTCCTGGGTGTCCCCTCCTGCGGATCCTTTGGTGGACCCGATCACTTTGCGGGCATGGAAGGAGCCGGACACCATGGAACCAATTCCAAAAATACCCGACAAAATTTTGAGTCCCCCCCCCCCCCCACAGACCAGCATGGAACAAGGGCTCCCCCATAGATGCTATGGTGGTAGCAGCAGCCACAAAGAAGGAACTTGCCCAGGAGAGTTCCTCGGTTCATCCTCCTGACCGAGCGTCGCGGATGATGGACTGCCTAAGGAAGCGGGTGTACTCTTCAGCTGCCTTTTCAATTAGGGCGCTGAACTACCTGGCCCATGTCACTAGACTCCAGTGCGACCTGGTAAAGGAGCTGGAGGAGTCTCCCCCTAAGTCCATGTCGCAGAAGGACAGGGTCTCATTCTCCGCGAGGATGGCCACTTTGAAAGCAATCTTCAACATGTCCATGTGACTCCTTTCACATGCTACTGTAGGGGTGTCTAGGGCAGCTGGGTCCAGCGTGTCCATGAGGTGCAATTCCTAGCTCAGATTGTCAGTTTTCGGAACCTTTCATGGCGTCCTTTGCCAATGCCCCTTATGACGACTCTACTCTCTTTGGTAAAACCGTCAAAGAGACATTAGTCCAGAGTGAGAAGGATGGGAAGACACTGTCTGCCATCGGGATCCGCTTCTTGAACCCTCAATGGTCCTTTTCCCAGAACCAGAGAGAGCAAAAGAAGATGTCATTCCGAAAAGTCACAGTATTCCCAGGACACTCAGGGCTCTTCTTCCCCCAGAGGCAGAGGGGGACAGAATGGATGCCGGCGCAGAGGGGGTATGAGGAATTTTGGGTCTCGAGAACCTTTCTCGGACAGACCCAAGCAGCAACCCTGAGGGGTGGTCCGACTGCTCTACTCTGGAGGCAGTTGGGGGACAATTGTCCTTGCACCTAGCGGTATGGGAATCCATAACATCAGACCGCTGGGTGCCTCAGATCATATCCAGAGGGTACTCTATCCTCTTTGTAGGTCCCCCAAGTCTCCCAAACACCTCCAGGACATACCACCCACACAAAGGGAGGCAGCAGCACAGGAAATTTCCAACCTGCTAGAAAAATGAGCCATCAAAACCATCCCCCCAGATCAGTCCGGATCGGGCTTCTACTCCAGGTTCTTTTTGGTACCAAAGAAAAAGGGGGACTTAAGGCCCATTCTGGACCTTTCTACCCTGAACTTGTCAGTTGCCAAAGAGAAGTTCTGGATGGTCACACTACAGTCCATCATGCCGTACCTGCAAGAGAGTGACTAGATGTGCTCGTTAGACCTCTAGGATGCTTACTATCACATAAAGATGCACAGAAGCAGCAGGAGGTTCCTCCACCTCCGGCTTGGAGTCGATCATTACTCGAGCCCTGCCCTTTGGTCTCACCACAGCCCCCAGGGTGTTCAAAGTGATGGCGGTGGTAGCGGCTCACCTGAGGTTTCAGGGGATTCAGGTCTATCTGTACCTGGACGATTGGCTCCTCACTGCTCCCACCAGGCATCTACTCTCCCAAACCAATGATTACTTCCTGATTCTTGCCCTGCGTTTGGGGATCACAATCAATGCATCCAAATCGCTCTTAGATCCTGTACAGGTGATGGACTACATTGGCGCCAGGATAGATACTCTACAGTGCAAAAGCTTCCTGACCTCGGAGAGAATACAAGATCTGAGGATGCATGTCTCCTTGATCTACCACTCTCATCTCCCGACAGTGGAGTTGGTGTTGAGGGCCTTAGGCTCGATGGCAGGGACCATAACTCTTCTCCCGTGTGCCCGGTTACACATAAGAATTCTACAGTGGACTCTAGCTGTACAATGGTCCCTGTTGGTACTGCCATTGCCATATCCATTTCAAGTCAGTCGAGTCTGTCAGTCGTCCCTCATATGGTGGATGTGTTCTCCAGACATTTTAGAGGGACGACCCTTTGTTCGAGCCCCGGCCCAAGCCACAGTGACCATGGACGCCGCCCAACTCGGGTGGGGGGGCATTGTTCGAGCAGGACAGTCCAAGGCCTGTGGTCCCCTGTAGAGACCAGCTCGCACATAAATGTCCTAGAGGTGAAGGGCGGTCCTTCTAGTGTTGCAGGCCCTTCATGCCTGTCTTCCTCTGGGAACGATTGCAATTCAGTCAGACAACATGTCAGTGGTCTGGTATATCAACAAACAGGGAGGGACCAGATCTTACCCCCTTTGTCGCAAGGCCATGAGCGTGTGGGAATGGGTGATCTCCACCGGTCACTTTCTCATCGCAATGCACATTCCAGGACGGACCAACATCCTAGCGGACAGGCTAAGTCTGACTATTCTGATGCCTTACAAGTGGCCTCTGAATCTCACAGTAGCAGAACGGATCTTATGAGAGTGGGGTCAACCTTGCTGAGATCTCTTCGTATCTCCTTCCAACACGAAGTGCAGCAAGTTTTTCATTCTGAACCCCCTGCCGGGGAAGTCCCCCAGAGATGCTGTATTTCATGCTTGGCCTCCCGGTCTTCTGTATGCTTACCCACTAGTACCTCTTATTCCGAGGTTTCTACAGAAACCTCGTCAACTGGGGAGCAAAGTGATCCTCATTGCCCCATTTTGGCCTCGCCAGGTATAGTTTCCCTTCCTTTGGTCTCACCTTCTGGCTCCGCTTTGGATCCTGGATCCCATTCAGGACCTGATTTCACACCCTTCGGGGGTGCCTCATCCGAATCTGGACAGTTTGAAGCTCACAGCTTGGCTGCTCCAGTTCCCGTGATTGCTAGGACTCCTGGACTATCCTCCTCAGTTAGATTTATTTTGATGGCTGCTCATAAGTCTTCAACCAGGAAGGTTTATCGCAGCAAGTGGAAACGTTTTTCCTTTTGAGTTTAGACCCCTTCACGGCTCCTATTGCCACCATTCTTGATTTTCTAGCTGATATATTTCAACACGGAGCTAGTTCTTCTACGGTCAAGGTCAGTTGGCTGCCATTTCTCATTTTCATGAGGGCGAGAATTATGCCTTTTTAGCCTCCTCTAGACTGTTTAAAGCCTTTATTAAAGGCACCTTTTTGTTACCCCCCCCCCCAGTCAAGGATCCTGTTCCCCCTTGGGATCTTACTGTGGTTCTTCAAGATATGGTTGCTCTGCCTTTCAGGCCTGCTGCAACAGTAGATCTGAAATATTTATCTTGGAAAACAGCTTTTCTGGTGGCTATTACCTCTGCCAAAAGGGTCTCAGCACTGTAGGCCTTGACCATCAAAGTTCCTTATATGATTTTTCATAAAGATAGAGTTTCCCTTAGGACTAATCCTTCCTTTCTTCCTAAGGTGGCATCACCAGTCAGCATCAGTCAGACCATCAATTTGCCTGTGTTCCTAATTTTACTAACAAGATGGAGTACAAACTCCACTTACTGGATGTAAATAGACAGTTATGATTGTATTTACACAGGACAAAAAATTTCCGTAAATCTGATCAGTTGTTTGTATCCTTCTATAAACCCTTTTTGGGGAAACCTATCTCCAAAGTCACTATTGCTAGATGGATTTCTTCATGTATCCTTCAGGTCTATAAGGACAGAGACGTGTCTCCTCTGGGTCAGGTGAGACCTCATTCCACTAGATCGATGGCTACATCTGCAGCTTTTTGGTCTAGAGTGTCTTTGGTTGATATTTGTTCTGCAGCTACTTGGTCCTCATCTCATACATTTATTTCTCACTACAAATTGGATTTGACTTCCAGAAGGAGAGCATCCTTTGGTTCCGCGGTGCTCTGGAATATCCTTCCATGAGGGCCTCCCAGGAGTTGAGTAGCTGGGGACTCTGTCCTACAGGTTGAAGACCAAATGAAGTAAACTACTTCAGATAAAGAAGTTATGTACTCACCATAACGTTCCATCTGAGTAGTTCTATTTTATTTGTCTTCAACTGTCACTCCCTCCTTCCCCCGGACCTTGGCATATGAACAGCCTACGGGCTGCAGTTGTAGGTCACAAGTATTTTTCAGGTCGGGTTGTCAGTATAAGGTTCAGCAAACTTGATCTGGGGATTGGAAGGTAGTGAGGTGTATTATGGGTAAGGGGAGGAGCTTGGAGCTCGGCGCAGATGCTAGTAAAGCTGCTGGCTCGGATCCGATATGGATCCAGTATCCCACAGGTTGAAGACAAATGAAGTAGAACTACTCATATGGAACGTTATGGTGAGTACATAACTTCTTTTTTCGTTTACGTTCGAGAACTGCCACCCCTTTTTCTGCCATAATTGTTAAGGTTGTTCTTTGGTGGTGTTCCTGTTTAAAAAAAAAAAAAAAAAAAAAAAAAAATATATATATATATATATATATAAAATATTGCTAGCCTTGGTTTTATTGCTATATTGTTGTTATTATTGGGTGTTGTATACAAGAATGTCTAAGAAATCTAAGGAAACTAGACCCACTGGGTTCAAAAAGTGTGGAAAGTGTAACCAAAAAATGTCTATCACTGATGGTCAGACTGTTTGTGTATATTGCCTTGGAGCAATTCATATACAGGAATCCTGCACCATTTGTCACTCAATAGAGTGCTGCTTGAGAGAAAATAAACTGATTGTGAGAGGTTTACTGAAGACAAGAAGAGATACTCTGCAAGTAAGACCCAAATGCAAGGCAGAAAACAGTCCAAGTAGATGAAAATTGCCAGCATCAAGTTCAGTGTAAAGCATCAAAAAAACATCCAAAGGCTGATATGTAAAGTATATAAACTTTTAATAAATAATAATAAACACCCAGATCGGTTCAGCCAGCAGGCTTTCCTCAGTGGGATAAAAATGCATTAGCTGTAAAGTGACACACATATATATAGTATGAGTCATCCAATAGGATTCTTCCCAATGTGTTCTTCCCACATTCAAATTGTTTCCTATATGAGAGAGAAAGAGAAAATGAAAAGTTAAACAATAAAATGAAATAAAATAAAATAACACATGCTCATAAAAGTGAAACACATAATTTTATAAATGATCATTCAAACCTTGTGAGAACAAAGCTTCCCAGTTTAATGATCCAATACTTCTCTTTTTTAGTGAGAATAGAATGCCATCCCTGTTTGTTGGATCTGTCCCCAAGGATTCTGTCAGTGATGGTAAACTGGAACCTGGCTGAATTATGTTGGGTACTGTGTCGAAATAAGGCATTGGTCTCCCTCCTAGTTCGTATGTCACTACGATGTTCAGACATATGTAATCAAAGTGGTCGTGAAGTCTGTCCAACATAGAATGAACCACATGTGCATGTAGCAAGGTATACCACCAAATCACTGTTACAATTGCCAAAAAATTTGATATCAAAAATTCTGTCGGTATTTTTGCTGGTAAAATGTTTTGATCTGAAAATGAAAGGACATGATGAACAATGACCACAGTGGTATGTACCCCATAGTTTGTCACCTGTCATGGTTAATTGGTGGTGTATGGCTCCGGCCGAACTGACCCTTTTGTAATGTGAAAAAAATGATCCCAATGTCCTGCCCCTTCTATATCCATACCTGCATACATCACCAATCCACGGTTTGATCTCCTCATTGGCAGTGAGAATATTCCAGTGCTTGGATATAACATTCCCATAAGGTTAATGTTACGTCCAAATGTGGTGATGAACCGGATAGGTTCATCCTGTTCAGTGTGAATCTTATCAGAATATTGGAGAAGGGAGGTTCTGGTGGAATTAAGACCAACTTGTTGAGCACCCCGGATGTCAAGCTCCTGGTAGCCCCTGGCTCTAAATCTGTTAGCTAAATCTTGTTGAGATACATCATAGTCATTATCCGAGGAACAGATTCTACGAATCCTGAGAAACTGAGATTTGGGTATGTTTAGGATAATGTGGTTGGGATGCATACTAGTTGCATGTTATAGACTGTTATACTGAGGGTATTTTCGAAATGTTTTACTACATAAAGTATCATCAGAATTCCTGGTTATAGTTACATCCAGGAAATTGATCTCATTTTTATCATAAGTGGATGAAAACTCAATACCCCATTTGTTATGATTAAGATATTGGACAAATACTGCTAAATATTGTTCATCAGAACGCCAAACCAACCAACAATCATCCAAATATCGACGCCATATGTCCAGTACATCTAGATACAAATTATGTGAGTTGTCATAAATAAGTTGTTCCTCAACATATCCCATAAATAGGTCTGCATATATGGGAGCAAAAGATGCCCCCATTGCAGTACCCTTGAGCTGCCAATAACATTCTCCTTGAAAATAGAAAACATTTTTGTTGAGAACATGTTCAGCCATGCAGACCAAGAGTGTGTTGAAACCTACCGGATATAATTGTGATTTGTCTAACCAAAATTTAAGGGCTTCCAATCCAGCCCAATGTGGAATGTTTGTATATAGAGCCTTGACATCCAGGATACAAAGTAACCAATCTGGTTCCAGTTGATTCTCAGCAATGATTTGCAAAAATTGTCTGGTATCCTGTATTCTGGCACGAATCAAGCCCAGTAATGGTTTGAGATATAAAGTAAGGAACTCTGATAATGGTTCTGTTAGGGATCCCATGCCAGATACAATTGGTCTTCCCGGGGGTTTGTTGAGACATTTGTGTATCTTGGGTAACAGATATAATGTTTGTTTCTGTGGATCCTGCACTGTAAGATGTGCCTTCACTGTATCAGATATGATACCCTCAGAGACAGCTAAATCCAGAAAGTTGTCAATTTCTTGCTTGAAATTAAGGGTGGGGTCAATGGGCATCATCATGTAATGGGAAGGATTGGAAAGTTGTCCATTTCCCTCCCCCAGATAATAATCCGTATTAATGATGACTACCGCTCCACCCTTATCGGCCTGTGTAATGACAGTATTTGTGTTGACCCTAAGTTGCTGCAATGCTAGTTGTTCAGTATTGGTTAAATTGTGTTTCAAGGGTGAAAATTGATCCAACTTGAAATGTATGTCTCTGAGTACTGCTTGTTGAAAGACTGCTACATTTTGATTCATAGGTGGTACAAAATTAGATTTGTGAAATTTAAATCCGTTGGATCTTTGAGAGTCAGTTTTAGAACCCAAAAATAGCTTGAAGTTAATCCTGCAACAAAAATCATTGATGTCATTCACTAAATCAGACTCATCAACAAAAACACCCTGGGACAAAATTCAAACCTTTATTTAAAAGTTTCTTTTGATCTTCAGTTAAAGTAGTTTGAGAGATATTCAATATATTGCCATCTATTGTCTCATAAGTGTTTGAATGGGGCCCTCGATTGCATCTATTTTTGTATTTCATATGTTTTTTCCCACCCCTCCTCCTGGTATGTTTAAAGGGTGGACCTGACTCTTAGCTTTTTTGGGGACTGGGGATTCTCCAGTATTAATCCCTTCAGTGTCTGTAGTGGAGGAATCATCAGCTGATGTACTGCTGTATGTATGAGACCCTTTCAATATAGATCTGGGTCTCTTTTTGAAATTCCTACCAGGATTCTGTCTGGTATCTATGAATCTAACATTTTTGGTGGTATCAAAGGGTCGTCCTCTCTGATAGTCAGTTAAATCCCTATTAAATTTCTTTATTTTTTTTATCCTTTGTCTGTTTTTCAAAAACTAGCAATTCTTTTGACAACTTGTTAAGACATATAGAAATTTGCGAATGTCCCTCATAGATTTTAACTTCACTACACAGGTCACCAACCTCTTTAATATTTGTTTCAATGGTTCGTTCATAATACGAACTCAATATCCGAACAAAGTTCATGGATGCCTGTTGTTGGGCTAGATACCATTCTTTGGACAGTGTTTCATCAATTTTACTTACAAGTGGTTGAGTTTTAATTCTCAAACCCCTAGGGGTTATTTCCCTGTTCGAATAAGCTTTAAAAAGCCTCAGCTGCCAAATATTGCATCTCAAACTTTTCATGCTTTTACCAAGTTTCTGAAAAGCACTGTTACAGCAGTCAACTGGATCTATAAGTTGTGGAGTACCATTCTCATCTGGTATACCAAAGACACCAATATCATTTTTATCGGCACAAAGCCCTTGAAGAATTTTTTCAAGATCCATGACAATAAGCTGTAAGTAGGTGGGTTTGAACAGACCAATCAAAAATAGTATTATAAGTTGTCAGAAGAACTGGTCAACAATTTTTATGTATTCAATCTGGGAAAACAACTGCTCATCAGAGGGGTGATCCCTATGTCCACCAAAAGGTAGTAACAATATCCGATTCTCAATGTTCATAAAAAATGAATTATATTGGGGAACTTAACTACAGTTAGAATCCTGATAGGAAACAAAATCAATGTAGTTGTATATTATGCTGTAAATTATTAATATAGTAACCCATAAGGCTACAAAATAGGGCCTTGTGTGTATTGGAGCCCTCTAAAAATGTGGTAGTCAATAATGTATTTAAAACAATAATCCAGTTGTAGTAACTTGGGCCTGTAAACATAAATCAAACTAATAGAATGTTACAGTATAACAATAACCATATCACCATTGTATGTTCAACCTATAAAAGTTGTATGCAGTACAAATAGAAATTGAAATGAATAGATCTCAGAACAACCATCAAGATTCAATATAGGTTCAAAACCTGTTTGGCTAGTCCACCAATTAGTTGGTCCCAGCTTGACAAAAAGGTATATTCTAATAATGAACACATACAACTTAAAATTATACAACGTTAAAGTTTGCATATGTTAAATCCCCTTAAGATATGTAAGATATGCAAGATATGTAAAATGCATTTCTATCGTTCCACATTAATATATAGCATGTTATTAAAGGGATAATTTATAAGTGTGATGATTGTAAAATTCCAAATTAGTCAGATAAGAGTCATCCTAGGAAGAAAAAAATTATTTAAAGAAGCATTTATAACCTGTTTTTGTTTTTTCTTGTGGCATATTATAATGCTCATTGTCACAATTTTTTTCTTTATTGTGGAACGATGTAAATGCATCTATATATTTTACAGTGACATATATCACTATATTGTTTCTAACCAAATTGTATGTGCCTACTATATGAAGTGTGATTTATGATGGAAATCAGGGATACTGTTGTATGGAACTGGGTTCAATATTATCACAGAATTGTCTTTAAAGAAAGCATAGATATCTTTTTCTTTGTTTCTTCATAGGATGACTGTCAGTTAACTGACTAATTTGGAATGTTACAATCATCACAGTTATAAATGATCCCTTTATTAACATGCTATATATTAATGTGGAACGATATAAATGCATTTTACATATATTGCATATCTTAAGGGGATTTAACATATACAAACTTTAACGTTGTATAGTTTTAAGTTGTATGTGCTCATTAGAATATACCTTTTTGTCAAGCTGGGACCAACTAATTGGTGGACTAGCCAAACAGGTTTTGAACCTATATTGAATCTTGATGGTTGTTCTGAGATCTATTCATTTCAATTTCTATTTGTTCTGCATACAACTTTTATAGGTTGAACATACAATGGTGATATGGTTATTGTTATACTGTAACATTCTATTAGCTTGATTTATGTTTACAGGCCCAAGTTACAGTAACTGGATTATTGTTTTAAATACATTATTGGCTACCACATTTTTAGAGGGCTCCACTACACACAAGGCCCTATTTTGTAGCCTTATGGGTTACTATATTAATAATTTACAGCATAATATACAACTACATTGATTTTGTTTCTTATCAGGATTCTAACTGTAGTTAAGTTCCCCAATATAGTTCATTTTTTATGAACATTGAGAATCGGATATTGTTACTACCTTTTGGTGGACATAGGGATCACCCCTCTGATAAGCAGTTGTTTCCCCAGATTGAATACATAAAAATTGTTGACCAGTTCTTCTGACAACTTATAATACTATTTTTGATTGGTCTGTTCAAACCCATCTACTTACAGCTTATTGTCATGGATCTTGAAAAAATTCTTCAAGGGCTTTGTGCCGATAAAAATATTGGTGTCTTTGGTATACCAGATGAGAATGGTACTCCACAACTTATAGATCCAGTTGTCTGCTGTAACAGTGCTTTTCAGAAACTTGGTAAAAGCATGAAAAGTGTGAGATCCAATATTTGGCATTTGAGGCTTTTTAAAGCTTATTCGATCAAGGAGATAACCCCTAGGGGTTTGAGAATTAAAACTCAACCACTTGTAAGTAAAATTGATGAAACACTGTCCAAAGAATGGTATCTAGCCCAGCAACAGGCATCCATGAACTTTGTTCGGATATTGAGTTCGTATTATGAACAAACCATTGAAACAAATATTAAAGAGGTTGGTGACCTGTGTAGTGAAGTTAAAATCTATGAGGGACAATTCGCAATTTTCTATATGTATTAACAAGTTGTCAAAAGAATTGCTAGTTTTTGAAAAACAGACAAAGGATAAAAAAATAAAGAAATTTAATAGGGATTTAACTGACTATCAGAGGGGACGACCCTTTGATACTACCAAAAATATTAGATTCATAGATACCAGACAGAATCCTGGTAGGAATTTCAAAAAGAGACCCAGATTTATATTGAAAGGGTCTCATACATATACAGCAGTACATCAGCTGATGATTCCTCCACTACAGACACTGAAGGGATTAACACTGGGGAATCCCCGGTCCCCAAAAAAGCTAAGAGCCAGGTCCACCCTTTAAACATACCAGGAGGAGGGGTGGGAGAAAACATATGAAATACAAAAATTGATACAATCGAGGGCCCCATTCAAACACTTATGAGACAATAGATGGCAATATATTGAATATCTCTCAAACTACTTTAACTGAAGATCAAAAGGAACTTTTAAATAAAGGTTTGAATTTTGTCCCAGGGTTTTTTGGTGATGAGTCTGATTTAGTGAATGACATCAATGATTTGTGTCACAAGGTTAACCTCAAGCTATTTTTTGGGTCTAAAACTGACTCTCAAAGATCCAACGGATTTAAATTTCACAAATCTAATTTTGTACCACCTATGAATCGAAATGTAGCAGTCTTTCAACAAGCAGTACTCAGAGACATACATTTCAAGTTGGATCAATTTTCACCCTTGAAACACAATTTAACCAATACTGAACAACTAGCATTGCAGCAACTTAGGGTCAACGCAAATATTGTCATTACACAGGCCGACAAGGGTGGAGCGGTAGTCATCATTAATATGGATTATTATCTGGGGGAGGGAAATGGACAACGTTCCAACCCTTCCCATTACATGATGATGCCCATTGACCCCACCCTTAATTTCAAGCAAGAAATTGACAACTTTCTGGATTTAGCTGTCTCTGATGGTATCATATCTGATACAGTGAAGGCACATCTTACAGTGCAGGATCCACAGAAACAAACATTATATCTGTTACCCAAGATACACAAATGTCTCAACAATCCCCCTGGAAGACCAATTGTATCTGGCATGGGATCCCTAACAGAACCATTATCAGAGTTCCTTACTTTATATCTCAAACCATTATTGGGCTTGATTTGTGCCAGAATACAGGATACCACACAATTTTTGCAAGTCATTGCTGAGAATCAACTGGAACCAGATTGGTTACTTTGTACCCTGGATGTCAAGGCTCTATATACAAACATTCCACATTGGGCTGGATTGGAAGCCCTTAAATTTTGGTTAGACAAATCACAATTATATCCGGTAGGTTTCAACACACTCTTGGTCTGCATGGCTGAACATGTTCTCAACAAAAATGTTTTCTATTTTCAAGGAGAATGTTATTGGCAGCTCAAGGGTACTGCAGTGGGGACATCTTTTGCCCCCATATATGCAGACCTATTTATGGGATATGTTGAGGAACAACTTATTTATGACACCTCACATAATTTGTATCTAGATGAACTGGACGTATGGCGTCGATATTTGGATGATTGGGTTGGTTTGGCGTTCTGATGAACAATATTTAGCAGAATTTGTCCAATATCTTAATCATAACAAATGGGGTATTGAGTTTTCATCCACTTATGATAAAAAATTAGATCAATTTCCTGGATGTAACTATAACCAGGAATTCTGATGATACTTTATGTAGTAAAACATTTCGAAAATACCCTCAGTATAACAGTCTATTACATGCAACTAGTATGCATCCCAAGCACATTATCCGAAACATACCCAAGTCTCAGTTTCTCAGGATTCATAGAATCTGTTCCTCGGATAATGACTATGATGTATCTCAACAAGATTTAGCTATTAGAATTAGAGCCAGGGGCTACCAGGAGCTTAACATCTGGGGTGCTCAACAAGTTGCTCTTAATTCCACCAGAACCTCCCTTCTCCAATATTCTGATAAGTTTCACACTGAACAGGATGAACCTATCCAGTTCATCACCACATTTGGACGTAACATTAACCTTATGAGGAATGTTCTATCCAAGCACTGGAATATTCTCACTGCCAATGAGGAGATCAAACCGTGGATTGGTGATGTATGCAGGTATGGATATAGAAGGGGCAGGACATTGGGATCATTTTTTTCACATTACAAAAGGGTCAGTTTGGCCGGAGCCATACACCACCAATTAACCATGACAGGTGACAAACTATGGGGTACATACCATTGTGGTCATTGTTCATCATGTCCTTTCATTTTCAGATCAAAACATTTTACCAGCAAAAATACCGACAGAATTTTTGATATCAAATTTTTTGGCAATTGTAACAGTGATTGGGTGGTATACCTTGCTACATGCACATGTGGTTCGTTCTGTTGGACAGACTTCACGACCACTTCGATTACGTATGTCTGAACATCGTAGTGACATACGAACTAGGAGGGATACCAGTGCCTTATTTCGACACAGTACACAACATAATTCAGCCTGGTTCCAGTTTACCATCATTGACGGAATCCTTGGTGACACATCCAGCAAACAGGGATGGCATTCTATTCTCACTAAAAAAGAGAAGTATTGGATCATTAAACTGGGAGCTTTGTTCTCACCAGATTTGAATGATCATTTATAAAATTATGTGTTTCACTTTAATGAGCATGTGTTATTTTATTTTGTCATTTTATTGTATAACTTTTCATTTTCTCTTTGTCTCTCATATAGGAAACAATTTGAATGTGGAAAGAACACATTGGGAAGAATTCTATTGGATGACTCAACTATATATATATGTGCGTGTCACTTTACAGCTAATGCTTTTTTATCCCACTGAGGAAAGCCTGCTGGCTGAAACTGGTCTGGTATTATTATTTATTAAAAGTTTATATACTTTACATATCAGCCTTTGGATGTTTTTTTGATGCTTTACACTAAACTTGATGCTGGCAATTTTCGTCTACTTAGATTTACTGAAGACCCGGTTCTCTGAAGCTCTTAAAGAAGGTCAGGGCACTTCTAAATCGACCAAATCTTCTTCCTCTACGTTTGAGAAGTCGGGAAAGAGGTCATTTCCTTCTTCTGGTGAATCGGAGCCAGTTAGAAAATTGACTAAAGTGGCATCTCCAGAGCCGAAGACTGCTTGGCCCAAAAAATTCTCCTTTATCAGCTCCTTTTGTGTTGGTGTCGATGGAGTTTCAGTTACGGAGCTGGACCGTGGAAATGGAGCCAAGTTTCTCTGCCCTTGAGATCTCCTTTGCTGCAACCAATTAGATCTCCTGCTCCCTCCTCTTGGTCCTCCAGGAGCCTTTCTGATGACATGGATCATGTGGTGCGTAGGCTTTTATGGACACAGGTGCTTGCCAGACTGCTGTTGGCTCCAACCCAGAGGGATTCGGAACTGACCAAGACTACCCCTTCAACATTGATTCCTCCTCCGAACTGACCTGGGACCTTGGACCCCGGAATGTCTGGAACCGACTGTAGTGGAACTGTCTGTGCTGTGACCTATCCCAGGATCTTCAGGCCCAACTTCTGGTCTGACATTCTCGGTTCCATCTGAACTCAAGGTGTCTAGGAGCCGACGCTCTCCAGTCAGGTCTGAGGAGGAGAGTCTGATCGGACACTTGTCTGATCTGAACTTGCCTCTGGGGGCTTCGGTGCTGGTGAGCTCAGCTCCTACATTGACCTCAGAGCCAACCCTTTTGGTTCCGGGGATGCCTTCTGACTTTTTGGATCCAGAGGTTTCCTCTGATCAGGAACGGAGGGCTTTCGAGTGATGAGAATGCTGTCTCCACAGACGGGTCCACTCTCTGGTCTTGACATTCTTCCCCCAAGGGCACAGGCGTCTGTCTCGGCACCACACCATCCACAGACATGTGGAGACACTAGGCCTCAGGATGCCCCATTGAGTGAACCCCCACTCTTCTGAAACCTCTCCAGAATACCCTTCTGAAGAGGTTCCTCATAAGGGACTTTGCAAGAGGAAGCATTTAGACTCCATAGAGAAGTCCATCACTTCTGATACAGACCTTGAGGAGTCAGAAGGATTCCCACAGTTGCCTTCTGAGGATGTCTCTTTTGCTGACATCCTGGAGATTCTTAAACAGAGAGGTGGCTGGAAGTCCATTAACCCTTCTGAGGAGTGGTCTGTATACCTGAGGGCTTTATTCTGCACCATCAGACAAGGATTTTCTTACCAAGGGTGTTCCAGTAGATACTATGGTGGTAACGGCTAGAGACATCCTTATCTGTCTATCCACCAAACAAGGAGTTTCGTATGATGGACAGATATGGAAAGCGTACGTTCTCTTTAGCAACCTTTGCACTCAGATCGCTGAATTATCTGATGCACTTTACAAGGTTACAAAAAGATCTAAAAGAGCTAGGAGATACTCTCCAAGGTTCACTAGCTACAGGGGTATCTGACAAGGTTTTCTCTCCGCTCTACCTTAAACTCTGTGGTTATCTAATCCATGACGCTCATTTCTTATGCAGCAGATGGAGTGAGTAGAGCAGTGGGTTCAGGAATTTCCCAACGGAGACCTTCCTGGATGCGCTTGTGTGACATTGCGGAGCCCTTTAAATCTTCCTTTATTAATGCCCCTTTTGATGGCTAGTCCTTGTTCAGGGCAAAAGTCAAGGACACTATAACCAGGTGTGAGCAAGAAGGAAAAACTTTCTCTGCCATAGGCGTCCGTTTTTCACTACCTTCTAGATCTTACCCAAAAGGTCAAAAGGGAGGAAAAATGTGAGTCGAAAATTCCAGAGAGTTTTTCAGGACACACATGGTGATTCTTCCCCCAGGGGCAGAGGGGGAAGCAGTAGTGGAAGACGGCGTCCATGTGGCAAAGGGGATCTGCAAAATCAGGGCGACAGGGAGTCATTCCATGGTAAGCATTTTTAGCGCTCCTGAAAGGAGGCCCATCTGTCTGTCTCTGGGGCAGTCTGGGGTCACTTATCTTTGTACCCAGAAGCCTGGGTAGAAATAAAAGACAAGTGGGTACAAAACATCATATCCAGAGGCTACTCTATACCCTTTTCCTTCACCATCCCAAACATAAAGAACATCCCAGACATTCCACCCAGTCAAAGAGAACAGACAACTCTAGAAATTCAAAAGTTGCTAGACAAAAGAGTCATCCAAACAGTCCCGCAGATCACATAGGATCCGGAAATTTTCAAGGTTCCTTTTAGTTCCAAAGAGAACAGGGGGCTGGAGACCCATACTGGATCTCAGCAGATTAAACAAATCAGTAAGAAAAACAAAGTTCTGGATGGTAACACTGTAGTCAGTATTCCCCTTTCTGGGAAAAGATGATTGGATGTGCTCTGTAGACCTCCAGGATGTGTACTACTACATAAAAATGGACAGCCTATCCAGGAGTCATCTGTGCTTTCAGCTGTGAACTAGTCACTACCAGTTTCGGGCTCTGCCCTTTGGGCTCACTACAGTCCCCAGTGTGTTCACAAAGTGTAATGCAGAAGTCACGGCTCACTTGAGACGTCTAAGATTCTGAGTGTTTCTGTATCTAGACAACTGGCTCCTAACCTCCACCACCAAGCATCTACTAATAAAAGCAAGAGACACCACTTTACAGCTCTGCTCTTATCTAGGAATCACGATAAATTAAGAAAAATCTGCCTTGTTGCCATCTCAGCGTATCATTTTTATAGGAGCAGATCTAGATACAGCAAAAATGATGGCAAAACTTCCCCCAGAAAGAGTTCAAGTCCTATGACATCCAGTGTTAAACCTTTTTCCAGGAAAAAAGTACAAGCAAGAACAGTCCTGAAAGTCTTGGGGACCATGTCAGCAGCAATAACCATGATTCCATTAGTATGTCTGTATATGAGAATTCTGCAGTGGTTACTGTTCACTCAGTGTTCCATGCAGGAACTACCCATGTCTCGCCAAATTTTGATAACAGAATCTTGCAAGAGAGACCTTCGTTGCTGGCTGCACTCCACTCATGTGACATTAGGTCACCCCTTTCTTCTTCTGCAACCTTTAGCCACAGTGGCTACGGACGCTTCCCAGATAGGTTGGGGGGGGGGGGTCATTATCTTGGAAGAACAGTCCAAGGCACTTGGCAGGATCATGTGGTCCATTTGCACATCAGTGTCCTAGAGATGAGAACGGTGCTTTTAGCATTGCAAGCATTTCAGGACTCTCTTCCGCTGGGAACTGCTGCAATACAGACGGACAACATGTCAGTTGTTTGGTACATAAACAAACAAGGAGGAGCCAGGTCTTACCCCCTTTGTCAAGAAGCCCTGAGAGTATGGCAGTGGGTGACCTCCTTCCAACACTTTCCAATAGCAGCACACATCCTGGGGAAATCCAACGTGATAGCGGACAAACTTAGCAGAGCGATCCTGATGCCTCACAAGTGGTCCCTAAAACAAGAAGTGGTGGAGATGATTTTCCACAAATGGGGCCAGCCTTGCTGCGACTTTTTTGCCACATCCGTGAATACCAAATGCAGCAGCTTTTTTGTTGTAATCCTCCCTCCAGGGGAATCACCAAGGGATGTATTTGTACATGATTGGCCCTTGGGTCTCCTCTATGCCTTCCCTCCCTTTCCGTTGATATTTATTTTATTTATATTTTATTTTACATTTGTTAACCAGGCTAGTCTGGCTGGATACATGTCCATTTTCAGCAGAGGCCCGAGGAGAAAAGCTCCACTATCATAATATAACTTTTCACATTAAAAAGATACCACTAATAATAATGGCAATAAAACAATAAACAATCAAAAATGACAAAAGAAAAACAACGTAAAATCGAATATACAGTATTATCAGGCTTGAGTGGCTCGATACATATATATTTTTTGCAGAGGGCTGAGGAGGAGAGCTCCACTATTATACTAGAAACTTTATAATTTTCAGAAAATCACTAGAGCAGAAAAGATACAAACATTACAAAAAGCAAGATACAATTTACTATCCAGAGTTAACTATGAGAGCAGGTAGTGTAACAGTTATCAGTCAGGATTCAAGCATGGGCATAGCCAGTGATCTTGCAAATGAATTCTAATCTGTTTTTTGAAAAGGTGACATGAGGCTAGGGAGGTAAGTTCAGTGGGAAGTTTATTCCAATATGATCCGATAGCGTTTGCAAATAAGGAGTCACCTGCTTTATTATGAGATTTGATAGTAGTTACTAGGAGCTTGTTGGCTGAACGAAGTGAAGTAAGATTTTTATAAGGTGTGATAAGGTTTTTCAGTATGGGTGTGTTGGAGGGGTAATTTAGAATTTTAAAAGTGATGACAAATTGCTGCAGGAGTATTAGATTTGGAAGTTCAAGCCAGTTGAGTTTCTTTAAGTTAAGACAGTGATGTGTACGGAATGGAGAGCCAGTTGCAAATCTGGCAATACTGTGGTAGGCTAAATTAAGTTTCTGAAGGTTAGCTTTAGAAAGGTTGATAAAGGAGGGAGAGGCATACAGAAGTGTGGAGATGAGGTGAGTTTGGGCAAGAGATACTCGGGATGTGGCAGTCAGAAAGGGCTTAAGTCTGTAAAGGGCTCCTATCTTTTTATTTACTGTCTTGATAGTTAAATCAATGTGTAAGTCAAAGTTTTGCTGATTGTCTATGGTGACACCTAGCAGCTTTGTGGAATGGTCAGGCTTGATGATAGTGCCATTGCAGGACATGATGGAAAAAGTGATTGGAGTGGATTTAAGGGTTGGGGTGAAGAGTAGGAGTTTGGTTTTTTTGGGATTTAGGAGGAGACAGATATGTTGAAACCATTTTTCTGCTGCTGTGAAAACCAATTGAGTAGAGGAGTAAAGTTCTACTGGGGATGGAGCAGAGCAGATGAGAGTAGAATCATCAGCATACTGTATACAAGTGGATGTAGGGAGGGAAGTGGGTAGGTTATTTATGAATATAGAGAAAAGTAGGGGACCTAAGATGGACCCTTGTGGGACGCCTATGGTAACTGGGAGTTGAGAGGATAGATGGCTGTCCCAAAGGACTGCTTGTTTTCAATTTGTCAGGTATGAATCAAACCACTGTAGTGCCAGTGAGTCAAGTGACAGGGATTCTAAAGTGTGGAGGAGAAGTTGATGATTGACCATATCGAATGCTTTCGAGAGGTCTAAGAATAATGCAGAGGAGAACAGGTTGTTGTTACGATTTTTGTTTATTGTGTCAGTGAAGGAGAGAAGGGCAGTAGAAGTACTGTGGTAGGGTCTAAAACCATGTTGTGAGTCTACAAGCAAGTTGTTATTCAAGAGATGGTGTAAGAGCTGTTGGTGTATGCAGCGTTCCATTATTTTGGATAGTGGAGATAGAAGGGCAATAGGTCGAAAATTTGAGAGTTCGTTAGAGTTACCTCCTTTATGGAGGGGAATGATATGGGAGATTTTCCAACAGGAAGGGATTTTGGATTCAGTTATAGTTCTGTTTATTAAGATGGAGACTGGGTAGGCTAGTTCGGAAGCAGCTAGTTGAAGATATTCGGCTGGTAGCTTGTCAGCAGAAGGGGTGCAAGGTTTGAGTTTAGATAATAATTTACGTATATAGGTTGTGGAGACAGTATTAAACTTTAGTATGGGGGTGCTGTTTTGGGTATGGGTTTTTTGTAGGGATAGGGGAGGAGTCATGGTGTTTGCCAGAGAGGCAACTGTTTGAGAGAAGAAGTCATTGAAAGTGTTGGCTATTATGTCGGGTTGGCTTTGAGATAGGCTAGCTGGGGTAGGGGGTTTGGTATTCCCTGGATGTAGAAGTTTGTTTATTCCTGACCAAAATTGTTTGGGGTTTTGGTTTTGGTGTTGTTGATATTTAAAGTGGTAGTTTTTTTTATCAAGATAGATAAGTTTCTTTGTTGAGTTTCTCAGGTGTTTGAAGTTCTGGTGGTCTGTAGGGTTTTTTGTGGATCTCCATTTAGTCCATAATTTATTTCTAGCTCGCATATTTTGTTTAGTAGTTTTTGAGAGCCATGGGGCTGCCTTAGAGCTTAGTCTAATTAGGCGGGGTGGGGCATGATGGTGTAGAATTTGTAGGAAGGTATTGTTGAAATGGGTTACTGCTTCGTCTATTGGGAGGTATTTTAGAGTTGACCAGTTGTATTCTTTGAGTTCATTTTGAAAGGATGCTAGGTTAAAGTCTGTTTTATTGTGTATGGTACGGTAGGTAGTCTGCTTGAGGTTGTTGTATTTTTGTTTAGAGATAAAGGTCAGGAGATGGTCACTGATATTGTCAGGGAGTATTCAGTCAGGGAGAACTTGATATCCAAAGTTCTTCAGAAAGCCAGCTCATTGGGAGGGAATTTAATACTCGTCTCTCCATACTGGCCTCGTAAAATCTGGTTCCCCTTCCTTTGGCCTCATCTCCAGGAGGAGCAGTTGGTTCTGAACCCAGTGTTGGACCTTCTGACTCATGCATCAGGGAATGCTCCATCCCTCTCTTCAAACCCTGAAACTGACAGCATGGCTGCTCCGACTCAGAACATAGCACCCATCACTTCTCACAAATTGAGCAAGGCCTTCTTAAAAGGGACACTCCATTTAAAGCAGCCTTTTAAAGACCCAACACCTCCATGGGATCGAAATTTGATGCTGCGGTCTCTCACACAACCTCCTTTTGAACCAGCAGCTATATATGACCTTAAATATCTTTCATGGAAGATTATATTCTTGGTTTCCATCACTTCTGTAAGAAAAATTTCTGATATCCAAGCACTCTTCTATACTTCCTTACTTAGTCTTTCACATAGATAGAATAACCTTATATACCAATCCATCCTTTTTCCAAAGGTGGTATCAGAATCCAGCATAAATAGTGCTATCAATTTGCCAGTGTTTTTTTTTTCTTAAATTTACCAAAAAAGGAGACTATATCTTACATTTACTAGATGCTCATAGACAATTGAGAGTTTATATACATAGAACAGAAAAACTCAGAAAAGCAGACCAACTATTTGTTTCCTTCACTGGACTAAAATTGTTTTTTGAAGTTACTGTATCAAAATGCTTAAACTGCATCTCATTTGTCTGTAATAAATTAGACATTTCTTTTACACTTCCATTGACAACACACTGCACTAGATCTATGGCTACTACCACAGCTTTTCATTCTAGAATGTCTATGGATGGCATTTGTGCAGCAGCAACTTGGGCTACTCCTCATACCTTTATCACTCATTACAAATTGGATCTGGTTTCCAGAAGTAGGGCATCATTTGGTTCTATGGTGCTCAGGAATATGCTTCTTTGAGTCTGTCCTGGATTCAGGTAGCTAGGGACATTGTCCCATTCGTGAGGATTGAATGAAGATTGACAGCATCAGATAGAGGTTATGTACTCACCATGATGTTCCATCTGATTTGTTGATCTTCATTCTTCCCTCCCCTTCCAACTACCCCCGTCCGTGACTTCTGGGAGAACTACCATTTGCATGGCCCATGAATAAGTACATCTTTATCCTTCTACACTATATAGCAGCAAATAAGATCTGAGATAATTGGCAGGATACATTGTGGGTAAGGGAGAAGCTCAAGAGATCTGGTGGCTGTGAGCTGTAGCATCGGCCAAGTTGGAACCATCAGATATGAACCCATTTGTGAGGAAAGAATGAATATCAACAACACAGATTAAATGTTATGGTGAGTACATAACTTTTTTTTTTATTTTGTGGAAGGATTCTTTACAAGTTGTAAAGATGTTTACTGATTATCTGTAAACTACTTTGCTTTTGAATTTCACATTTGAAATTGATCAAGATAAGATAGAATACCTGGATGTTTTAATATCTAACTATAGAAAAATTGGAAGTTTCCAGTCAACAGTATTTAGAAATTAGAAACTTAGCAGAGGAAGCCAATGGACCTGTACTTCTAGGTAAATTTTAATAACTGGCTTGTAAGTGCAGTGACTGGATGCTAGGAAAAAAGAAATGCAGAAGACTTGAAGTAAAATCAGCTACAAAAGGTGAGGAAAAAAGACTGACTTGGAAAACTACTACAGTTGTTCAACAAATAGCAGTTCAACTACAGACATGAATTCCAGTAACTGAGAAGTAAGTATAACACAACTGCACAAAGACCTGATTAAAATAAACAAAACACTGACACTGATGGGAGTATATCAACTGAAACAACAACAGACTGGAAAAAATAGAAGACGTTTAAACAGATATTCTGATGAGGTGAATTTGGCTGTATAATTGTAACTTAATGAAATGTTGAGAGTCTAGTGTGAGGTTGCTGTGAGAACATCCTATTTGTGGAAATTAGCTAGTCATTTTAAAGTACAGTACTGCTTGTAGCAGCTAGTGAGGAAACTTTAGATAGCTGGAGTTAGATTTTTCATATGCATTCCATCTATGTTTGTTGTGCTTTACTTTAATCTTCTTTGTGTGCCAACCCATGAATATTTTATTTGGTATTTGTGCTAGTTTCTTTATTATTTAAGTAAAACCTATTTTAATTATCTCCAAACTATTGTGGCTGGTATTTATTACAAGAATATTATCATAGGATCATAGGAAGTTACCAGGCTAATGGCCCTAGGGGCCTTACAAGCCTAGCCAAGTTCTGCCCTTATTTTCACGATCAGTACCTAATGCTCATGTCCCTGGGGTGAATTTTCGGTTACCCATCCAATCGTCCAGATTGAGTTTGAAGAGGGCCAATGAGGTGCTGTGTTTGACATGAAATGGTAGTCTGTTCCAAAGGTGTGGTAACCTCTGAGAGACAAATCTTTCCCTTCATCAGGTTCTATTAATGTCACATACCAGGTTAAGGTCTATAGAGCAAGTATCCCGTGTACCATTTGACTTGCGGATATGCAGCATTTTCAGTAAAACAGGGTCAGAGATTGCCTTATATGCAAGGCAGAGATCACCTCTTAGTAGTCTGTATGAAACAGAATAAAGTGACAGTAATTTCAGACAATCCACATTGGACAGATGCTGAAGACCTTGAATTTTCCTTGTGAGGAACCTTTCTGGTTTCTCCAATTGCTGCAGGTGTTTGGAAAGGTACATACCAAAAGGGGCATTGTACTCAGTTGTTGGCCTGATGAGGGAAGAGAACAGGGAGGTTACAACTTCTTTTTTTTCTGGAGGCAATGCCCTTAGTTATGAGATGAACATGGTGATCAAAGGTAAGATTGCTGTCAACCTGTGTGCCCAGGTCTCTCACCACTGAGTGCATACTTATGGTGTTGCTACTGATGTGGTAGTTAGCAGGAACATCGTTCTTACTGAAAAGGAAGATAATACATTTTTTTTACATTGAGTTTTAGGCCATGATTTTGGCACCAATTGTTTGTTTGTGTAAGACCCTGTTGTAGGATGTTGACATCATTTGGAGATTCTGTGACCACTCCCAAGTTTGAAGTCATCAGCAAACTTTGTCAGCCACAGACCTTTAGTTTAACTTATACTTTGGAAAAATAGATTCCAAACAGTAGAGGCCCCAGGACTGATCCATGTGGAACACCACTGGTTACAGGTCTGCTGTTGGGGGTGGATTCCCCTATTTTGACTGTATGTGTTCTATCAGTGAGCCAGTTAATGACCCATCTAACAATATAAGGGCTGATACCTAGCTGGGTGAGTTTGTCAGTGATGCCTGAGTGGAGGCTAGTGTCAAAAGCCTTGGCTAAGTCTATGTAGGCTGTATGCACAGATTTCCCCTTGTCCGGGGTCTTGGTGGCTGTCTTGAAGAAGTCCACCAGGTTTTAACAGGCATGATCTTCCTTAAATCCAAACTGAGTAAGGTCAAGTGTTTGGAGATTACCTATATCTTTGTTGATAAGGTCCATGATGATTTGCTCCATGGCCTTGCAGGTAAGGCTAGTCAGGCTAATAGGTCTGTAGTTCCCGTGATCAGTGGAAGCACCACCGTTGTGCAAGGGAATAACTGTGGCCATTTTCCATTCAGCTGGGATGAAGCCAGTGCTTAGGTTATGACTGAAAGGAGTATCCAATGGTGTTGCTAATTGTTGTTGGAGCCTATGTAGGATGCAGCCTGGGATGTTATCAGGTCCCATAGATGCTGAGTTATTTTGGCCTTAGGGCATTTATGACCTGCTCTTTAGAGATACAAGGTAGGGGACAGGTGGTAGGGATGTCATGGGTACATGTGGTGGGGACAGGGGAGTGAAGTTTTCAGAGAACCCTTCGGCCAACAGGTTAGCTATGTTCACAGGCTCAGTATATGTGGTATCACTAACTACCAGTTCGGCACAAATCTGGACCTATCCTTTTAGGTTACGGATGTAACTAAAGAATGCCTTATGACTGTCCTCAGTTGATAAAACTAATTTGGATTTGTAGTTTGCTTTAGAGGACTTCACAAGAAGTCTTATTTGCTTGTTTAAACAGAGGAGGGAGTGTCTCCAGTTTAGGGCTCATTCCCTCCTACTCTTAGACAGCAATTTCTTCCTCTTATTGTAAAGCCTGTTAATGGCAGTTGTCCACCAGGCAGGTTTGCTCTTCCTTGAGGAGCTTGTTTTCGTCCTATCAGGTACAGCCGAGTCATTGTAGTTATACAGGTGGGTAACAGCATATGCTTTAAATTTAGTGGCATTGGTTGCCAAGTAGATGCTGTTACCCAGTCTGTTTCAATGAGTAATCCACAAAACGCAATGCTGGCACTAAGAGCCTAGAGGGATTTTGCATTACTGTCTTTTGTATCTGTCTCCAACCTCCACACCCAAATTAGAATGCATACTGTTCAGTTACAGATCTATACCACTCTCTCCAAGAACCAATGTTTCCCAGTGCCCCTTTATCCACAGTAACTGCCTTTCACTCAAAGTATTATTTTTCACATTCGCACATATGCACACAATTTTCAGGGAAGGCTGTTGAATCCTTCAGTTCCACACATCTTTCTTCTTGGGTCTGGTAGTACTGCCCCCACTGTGAATAAAGTCAGGGACTTCCAGTTACTGGTATGATGTGACTGTGCCACTTGATATCTGTTTTACAGGTAGTCGGCTGAAGCAGTCTCTGAGAAGTAGCCTGTACAGTGTGTTATTCCTCAGTGTAAATGTTTACCCTCCTTGCAGTTAAATAACAGTGCATAAATACTGTTGTAATAAATAAGTACTAGCCACAATAGCTTAGAGAGAATTAAAACAGGTTTTTCTTAAATAATAAAGAAAATAGCACAAATACCAAATACAATATACACTGGTTGGCACATGAAGAAGATTAAAGTACTGATAGGTACCCTTGACACCTGCAGCCAGGGAAAGATCATTGTTTGTGACTCCCTTTGGGTAAGGCTGGTAGACCACATCCTAACATGAGCAGGAGACTACACCATTGCTTGTTTGGATGATATTGCCATCCACAGCTGGTCCTGGACAGAACACGTGCAGCATGTCTGGGAAGTGTTGGGCAGATTGCAAAGTGCACGGCTGACTATGAACGCTAAGAGGTGTCAGGTGGGTATCACAGAGGTATCTTATCTGGGTCACGGAATAGGTGCTGAAAAAAAATCAGACCAGAACCTGCCAAGGTTGAGGCTATTCAGGCACGGCCTTAACCCTACTATGAAAAAAGAGGTTTGGGCATTCCTAGGGACAGCTTGATACTATAGAAAATTTGTTCCCCAGTATAGTACAATAGCTACTCCACCTATAGACCTGACCAGGAAAGATAAGCCAGATAGGGTTGTTTGGACACTAGCCTTTGAGTGGGCATTTCAGAAGCTCAAGGAGTTTCTTACAGGACCCCCTGTATTGGCCAAACCTGATTATAGTCAGGAAGTCATTGTACAGGTAGATGCTTCTAAGTGAGGGGTGGGGGCTGTATTTAGCCAGGTTTCCTCAGAGGGAGAGGAGCAGCCTATTGTGTATTTGAGTCACAGACTTCAACCCAGAGAGGAATTTTATGCAGCCATAGAGAAACAATGTCTGGATAGAATTTGGGCACTGCATAAGCTACAACCTTCTTTGTATGGGAGAATGTTCACTGTGGTTACAGATCATAACCCTATAAAATGGCTACACAAATCAAGTGGACAAAATAGAAAACTTCTATGATGCAGTATAGCTTTGTAGTCCTATAACATGACTATCTATCATTGCTGTGGTAGTGCCAACAGTAATGCAGATGAATTATCTAGAAGAGGTATGGGATAATGTACCAAACACTGCACCTTTGTCTCAAGCTGCATTTCTTGAGGGATACCGCCAGAAAGCTCGCTTGAGGTTCTTAAAGGGGGGAGAAATGTGAAGCCAGAGGTGATGCCAGGCTAAAAGTGAATGGTTGTGAAAGGTGTTTATGCTAGGCTGAAGCAAACAAAATGTATTTCTCTTTGTATCTTGTTTTTCTCTTCTGTTTCTGACATGTTGATTTGCAATGTATATGTTACCTAACAAATACTTTTGTTTGTCCAGAGGTTAAAGGACAGAGTGAGGGGTAGTTCACAAACAGGATGGCACCATATCCTAAGATAACAGACAGGGATGAAACAGCATTAAAATGCAATGGTCACTGAAACTTTTTAAGACCCATTTGGGATGCAAGTAAAGATTAAACTGATGTGAAAGTATTGAGAAAAACTTAGTGATGGGTGTCAGGTTAGTTGGTTTATGGCCAGTTTTCGTAGCAACAACGAAGTCACACAAGGAATTTGGATATATAATTGTGACTTAATGAAATGTTGAGAGACTAGTGTAAAGTTGCTGTGAGAACATCCTGTCTGTGGAAATTAGCTAGTCATTTTAAGGTACAGTACTCCTTGTGGGAGCTAGCTAGGAAACTTAGATAGAAAAATAACACTGATTTTTCTTTTGTCATGCTCTTTTAACCAGACTTTTGTTCTCTCTCTTTGACATTGCAGTGCCTACATTTCTTGAAACTGAACAAAGAGAAAGAGAAAAGGGAGAAAGAAAGAATAAAAAAACAGGAGCATATCTTTGTTAGTATCCTTATGTTTCTGTATGCATTCTATCTATGTTTTTTGTACTTTAATGATCTTTGTGTGCCAGTCTGTGTATACTTTATTTGGTATTTGTGCTGTTTTCTTAATTATTTAAGGAAAACATATAATTATCTGTAAGCTATTTTGGCTGGTATTTATTTATTTCAAGAGTATTTATGCACTTTTGCTTAATTGAGAAAAGGTTAAACGTTCACAGTGAGGAATAACAAACTGTAAGGGCCACGTCTCCGAGACTGCTTTGGCCGACCACCTCTAAAAAGAGATATTGAGTGGCACACTCAGAGCATACCAGTTGTTTCTTGTCATATATGTTTCAGCCTATGTCACATCTTAAAAAATGATGGAGATGGTTTTGTCCAACAACTTCATCTTTTTTAATGGTGAATTATACCGGCAACGCAAGGGGGTTGCCATGGGGGCATCTTGTGCATCCTTCTACGCAAATGTAATATTGCACATGTGGGAGCATACATTCGTTCTAATACCCCCATGGAAAGATCACATTCTGTTCTACAGACGCTATTTGGATGACATCTGTATTTTATGGTCTGGCTCTGAAGGGAACCTATCTGAATTCCTTATACACATCAATTCAACAACGAATTTCCTACAATTCACACACACAGTGGATCAGCACAAACTTCATTATCTGGACATCACTCTTTACAAGGACTACAATCAGAAAACTTTCCATTCCAAACTACATCGCAAGGCAACATTTTCTAACTCCTTGCTACACTTCGAAAGTGCCCACCCACCATATCAAAAGAGGGGATCATTAAGGGCAGCTCATCAGAGCAAGTAGAATATGCAGTACGGAGAAAGATTTTGATTCTGAGGTGGAATTTTTGAAAAAACTTTTTTTGGAGAGAGGTTACCCTCTGGAACTATTTCTAACTCTAGCAGCAGAGGTAAAATCTGCACGACATTCCCTCTACAAACCAATACTAGGGGGGGGGTTTGTACCAGTGACCAACAATACACAAAACAAGGATGCTGTTCACACTAACAGTTTTGCACACACATACTCATCAAATTCCTATGAATTGGAAGAAACAATCTTACATCACTGGCCGGTTTTAACCCTCTTTGAAGAACTAAAAGACTATATACCACCTAAACCCAGTTTTGTTCGTAAAAGAGGGGCCAATCTAAAGGAATTATTTGAAAGAAATCAAAGAAAAAGATGAAGGTAAAACAACCAAGGCTGGGCACTTTCAGATGTGGTGCCTGTGCCCAATGTCATGCCATATCTAAAGAAACAGCACCATACCTCCGTCTAGGAACTACAAGATACACCCCACTGGATTTTACACCTGTGCCTCTAGAGGGTCGTATACTTGGGGATGTGCACCAACTGTCAAAGTTTCTATGTGGGCAAAACTGAGAGGGAATTAAGGAAACGATCACGAGCATCTTTATGACATGACCAGGAAGAAGGAAACCAATGCCTTCTATAAACACTCACTCTCCTGCCCAGATCCCAAAATTCAGTTTCTAGTTCTGTAACAGGTTGAGCCAGATGCAAGAGGTGGTGACTGGGAATCCACCTTGGGCTACCGTGAACTATTATGGCAGTTGAGACTGAATGCAGGGAAGCCACCAGGTCTGAATGGGATGATCAGCATTAAACCGGTCCTCAAGCTTAGGAGGGCTAGGTTATAACTCTCATACTTGACCGCCTTCATACTACAGCATCCCCACACAGCATATTAAATTACTGAACATCCACGGTTTTAGGATTCTGACTAATAAATCAAATTCTATATGAAATGGTATATGGATGGGCATCAAAAATATCTCACGCACATTTTATTGCATGTCTTTATCAGTGCAAAGTAATAATAAAAAGAAAAATTTTTAACAATTCACTGACAATCCAAACACATCTTTAAGCATATTCCTTAACAATCTACAACCCCAACCAGACTTCAGACTTTTATGTTCTGAAACCTAGGAAACTGGTATTTTAAAATGTTTTTATGGTTAGTCATTTTTATTTAAGTGCAGATGTTGTTGCAAACATTTCATTTTTGAGTTGGTATAATGACTAACTTTTTTAACATCCAACTCCAAAGCACCACACCTTAGTACTAGACTTACTAATTAATTAATTGTATAATTGCTAGGCTATTTAATGGAGGTTACTGCATACTGCATTTTGTTTTCACTTGATAAAGCTCAGGACTGCCTGAGCGAAAGCGCTTGTGTGATTTTATCTGTGACTTTTGGAATACTTCAGTGTGATTTTATCTGTGACTTTTGGAACACTTCAGAAATAAAAATACATCCTTGTGGACTTTAGCAGAGTTCTGGTTCCTTTCTTCAAGGTCGTGGATTATTCTTTGCACATCTTAAAAAAACTTTTTGATTTATTGAAAGCCCTCAAAAAAAACTATTAACTTAATAATAATGCATTTAAATATTGAAGTTTTACCCTCCTAATAGAATAAATGTTCCAAACTGACAGTCACATTTATAGACTTGAGTTAACCTAAAAAAAAGGTTATCCATGCTAAGATGCATGGTGTATCCTGTGCTTCAACTAAGTGTTGTCTGGTTTTGTCTTATCTTTATCTCTCTCCCAGCTGAGTAAACATTTGAATGCTTTTAGAGAACATTATCTCCTAGCCATTTCCCTTTATTAGTTTGTCTCCTGGAGACATGAGGACCAGATACAGAATTGCTATTAAGCATACATTTATTAGCTAAAAAAAGGCTTCTTATAATCAGTATTTATTTTTTCATTTTCTTTTTTTCTCTTAAAATTTGTTACTAGATCAAGCTAAGGGTCCTAACCCAGTCATTCCCCTATGCAAGAATGAGAAAAAGCACACTGATTTTTCTTTTATCATGCTCTTTTAACCAGACTTTTGTTCTCTCTCTCTGTTCAGTTCCAAGAAATGTAGGCACTGCAATGTTAAAGAGAAAGAAAAAATGGAGAAAGAAAGAATAAAAAACAGGAGCATATCTTTGTTAGTATCCTCATTACACTTAAAAATAACTGAGAAAACTTTACTTTATAGCATGCAAAGAAAATCATGCACTATGAAAATACTACCTTAAGAAAAAAAAACGTTTTACTTAGTTTACTTTCTCCATCCTCTTTCCCTCTCCTAAGTATTTTTCTGAACATTGACATGAAGTAGGGCATATGCTTTAGAGTCCCCTACAAGTTTAAGAAAGTCAAAAAAAGTTCAATATTTCCAGATTTTCTTGTTCTGTCATGTTTCACAAATATAATTATTGCTTTGTAACCCACGTTTGTCAATTTCCAAGTTACTGGTTTTATTCCTGCTCATCTCCATCTCCCAAGTCCATTCTCTGCTTCATTTCCAATGTACTTTCAGTTGTTCTAGTCAACTCTTGTGCTTTTTATTATTTATTTATTTATTTATTTATTTATCATTTGTTAACTGGGAAAGTCTGACTTGAAACAAAGCCAATTTTATTATAAAAACATAAGCGTATTAAAATAATGCTTGATGATTTAGATAAAATGAATGTTGTGCTTACAAATGATTTTATGTTTGATTTAAATAAGATGCAATAGGAGAGAATATTTGAAAAAGTTGACAATAATGTACAGTTGAACTTAGAGCGTAAAAGTAAGAAGCTTTTAAGGGATGAAAATAATTATTTAAAAAAACAAGTGTATTTTCTACCAGAATGGTTTATTGTTTCACAAAATTGTTTTGAACAGGCTGGTTATAATGAAGGGTACGATCAGCATTTACCACCATTAGGTGAAGACACACATACTGATGAGAATAGGAATGATTATGACCAGGGTATTGACCAATATGAAGCCAATTTTCCCACATTGAGAAGATCAGAAAGTTTGGAAAACAAGAATATGTAGAGAGCTTTTTTAGAAGAGACTCGCGTTCAAAGAAACAACAACAAGGAGGGATACAGAAACAAATACAGGTAATTGGTGTTGACATACAGTCAAATATTGTGCTAACAACAGCAAATGTGCTTCTTATGAGGGGTTTAAGATCTATAATTACACCAAATTGGCTTTAGATACAAACTACTTATCTTTATTTAGGAAAGGGTTTAAATTTGTCCCTACTTTAAGTTGAACACGGTGGATGTTTTACTGAATTGAAGTTATTTACCAGGAAACTAAATTTAAAAAATTTGTTTAAGGGACAGGATCTTCCAGGAAAGAAAGACAAATTTAAACTGAAAAAGAAAATGTATTTATTTATTTATTTGCAGTTGGTTTACCAGGATAGTCCATTGGGCCTAGAATAACCAATTTTCAATGGAGTCCTGGGGAGAAAAGCTCCAAAAACTAAACAATAATTACAATCAAAGCTTTTGTTACAGTATGTACAAAAGTACTAGTAGAAACATTGCATTTAAACATACAGTTTCTAAAGCAAAAATGACAATAAACGTTTTGGTTATACTAATTATAGATTTAAAGTTGAAAGTAAGAAAAGTTGATTTAACCCACTACTACAGCCCCTTATTCTAGCCTTTGAAAAATCTTGTGAAGTGGATATTCAGAATGAGTTTAAATATTTTAAACTTGAGAAGTATTTCAATCTGAGTATTGAAGAACACACTTTACTTAAACAATTTAGAACAAACAAAGAGCTAAGGATTATGAAACCCAATAAGGGGGGGGGGGTTGTGTTGTTTAACAGCACAGATTATGTCACTAATCTTACAATGATCTTTGCTGACAATGAGAAATATCAGGCAGCATCTAGGAACAAAGTTATGGTAGCACACAGAAAAATCCAGTTATTCTTAGAAGATTCCCTATTACAAAGAGCCATCTCTGAGGATTTATTTAATTTTTTGATTTCTGAACACCCACTTATCCCAACAGCCTTTTGCATCCCAAAAGTACATACGTGTGTAGATGAACCCCCATTTAGGGTTATTATTTCAGCACAGAACAGATATACACACACACTGTACATTTGTTGATAAAATTCTAAAGGACATTATTGGTTCAATGGATTATTTGCTAAAAGACTCTTGGGACTTCCTGTCTAAGTTTAATGAGTCTTGGTACAATGACAGTGTTATTTTTTCCACTGTTGATATAGTGGACTTATTCACTTCCATCCCCCACAAGGAGGGTTTGGATTTATTCTATGAAGCTGTTAGAACTTACTACATTTTCTGACACCATGTTGAATTTTTTAATGGTAGTAATGGACCACATTTTGTCCAATAACTATTTTACATTTGAGGGTGAATATTATAGGCAAACACAAGGGGTAGCAATGGGGGCAAAATGTGCCCCCATTTACGCCAATTTGGTTTTATATGCTTGAGAAAAAAAATACATCTTTACAAGTGCCTTTAAACCTTTTTAAGGAATTTATTTATTTGACACAGCACACTTTCCTTAATAAGAATATGTTTGTTAAAGGCACCACTAGATGTGGTAGTTGCAATCAATGCCCCTATATCTTAGATAGTGATGTGGCTTTTATAGCCGGGCATTGTAGGGGCATTCCTTTACATAAGGGTAATTGTAACACGAGAGGTGTTATATATATTTCAGTTTGACAGACTTGTTCACATTATTATATTGGCAAAACGGAAAGGAATTTCAAGACCAGAATATATGAACACTTTTATGCCATTAATAAGGGGAATGTAAACAACGCATTGTATAGGCACACACTAGTATGTGAGGGAGGTACAAGATTTAAGTTCGGCATTTTAGAAGTTGTCCCATGGAATTTCAAAGGTGGCTGGTGGGAGCTTCAGGTTGATCTTAAAGAGTTTTATTGGATTGTTAAATTAAATGCCACTGTTGAACCAGGGTTAAATAACCATATTTCCCTGGTTCCTGTTCTAAGAAAATGGGCTTTAAATATAGGTTCATAGGTAGGTACTAGGCTTTCGGCCTAAGGCCCTACGTAAGCCTAGCCAACAAGGTTCCCTGGCTTACGCCACCCAAGAAAGTTATTTTCCTGTGCCACTGTCGAGCAGAGACACAGATGTGATCCCTGGGGTGTATTTCCTATTTCCCATCCACTCATCAAGATTTTTCTTGAAGAGTGCTAATGAAGAACTTTGCTTGACATAGATGGTTAACCTGTTCCAGAGTATGGGAAGTCTCTGGGACAGGAATCTGTCCCTCCAGCATGTCATGTTTATTGTGGATGGCAAGGTTTAGGTCTATAGAGCGTGTAGCTCGGAAGGATTGGGATTTCTTTAGGTGTAGCATGTCCAATAGCTCTGGGTCTAACATAGCTTTATATGTTAGGCAGAGATCACCTCAGAGTAGGCGATATGCTACGGAGTAAAGCTGGAGTTTTTTGAGACTGTCAGTATAGGGCATTTGTTTGATGCTCTTTGTGAGGTGGCCTTTCCAGCTGCTGCAGATGTCTTGTGAGGTACATTCCAAAAGGGGCGTTGTACTCTATAATGGGTCTAATGAGTGTCGAGTAGAGGGGAACAATGACCTCTTTTTTCCTGGATGAGAACCCTTTTATGTTGAGGTGTGCCACGTAGAAGGACTTCCTGACTGCTGTCGCGATGTGGCCATCAAAGGAGAGACTACTGTCCACCTGGGTCCCAAGGTCTCTTATCACACATTCAGTGTTAAGTAGATTCCTGCCTATGTGGTAGTTCATGGGTACAGAGTTTTTACCAAAGGGGATGACACTGCACTTTTTGGCAGTGAGCTTGAGGCCATAGCTCTGACACCAAACATCTGTCCAAGTGAGGCCCTTCTGTAGGATGTCCACATCATTTAGGGACTTGACTGTGGCTCCTAGTTTGCAGTCATCTGTGAACTTCGTTAGCCAGAGGCCTTTTGTGTTAGCCTGTACTTCAGAGAAGTAGATGCCAAACAGGAGAGGTCCCAGGACTGAACCCTGTGATACTCCACTTGTCACTGGTTTGAGGTCAGATTTGGAATCTGCAACTTTTACAGTGTGAGTTCTGTCAGTGAGCCAGTTGGCAACCCATCTTGTGACGTAGGGATTTATACCTAGTTTAGTGAGTTTAGCTATAATTCCAGAATGAGGGATGGTGTCAAAAGCCTTGGCGAGCTCAAGATAGGCTGTGTGAACCACCTTACCCTCATCTACGGCTTTGGTGACTGCCTCAAAGAAGTCGATCAGGTTCAGGAGGCATGATCTGCCTTTCACAAACCTGAATTGGGTGGGATCTGGAGTTTGGAGGTTACCAATGTCTTTGTTTATGAGTTCCATGATATGTTCCATGGCCTTGCAGACCAGGCTGATCAGGCTAATAGGTCGATAGTTTCCGGGATCAGTGGTGGCTCCCCCTTTGTGGAGTGGGATAACTGTTGCAGTGCGCCATTCAGTGGGCACAAAGCCTGATGCAAGGCTATTATTGAACATGGTGCTTAAGTGGGGAGCCAGTTCATTCTGATGTTTGGGTAAAACGCAGCCTGGGATGTTGTCCGGTCCCATGGATGCTGTGTTTTTGGCTTTAGAAAGTGCAGCTTTTACCTGCGTAGTTGTGATTACAGGGACTCTGCATTCTTCCTGTATAGATATGGGCCCTTTAGGGGGTGGGGGTGGGGGTAAAGTTAGCACTGAACCTATCTGCCAGGATGTTGGCAATATCAGGTGGTTCTGTAATTTTCCTGCCGTTGTGCTGTAACTCAGAGCAGATCTGGGTGTTGCCATCAAGATTCTTGACATAGCTATAGAATGCTTTGTGGTTGTCCTTAGAATTAGTGGTGATTTTGTTTTCGTAGCTAGCTTTGGAGGATCTTATAAGGGATCTCAGCTTCTTACTGAGGCTGACCAGGGAGCTCCTCCACTCATGGGATTTTACTCTCTTTTGCAACAGTTTCTTCCTTCTGTTGTACAGGTTGTTTATGGCAGGGGACCACCAGATTGGCTTCCTTTTTTTGGAGCATCTTGGTTCTGTTTGGGATAGCACGATCCATGCACTCGTGTAACTGCTTATAGAATGCATTTGTGTAGGATTCAGCAGTTGTAACTGTATTGTCCATCAGCATGGGTGTCATGGAGTTCACCACTTCTGTCTTAAGAAGCATGTAGTTGGCTTTGAAGAAATTTTTTACCATGGTTTCCTTAATGGGGGGTGGGGGCGGGATGTGGATATCAAGGGTTATTAGCTTATGGTCGGATCGGACCAACGAGGAGTTGACTTCAGGTGTGGAACACCAGTCACTCATGTTGGTAAATACTAGGTCTAGGATATTGTTGCCCCTGGTGGGGGTGTGGATAAGTTGATCCAGGGCATTGGAGTTTATGAATTTCAGAAAGCGTTGAGCTAAGGAGTTGGTACATGAGTAGTTTTCCCAGTTAATGGTAGGGTAGTTGAAGTCACCCATTATTAGGGTGTTTGGTTGAACCCTAATATTTTCCAGCACATCAAGAAAAGAGGAGTGGGAATCCTGGGGCATGGTGCAAGATATTTAGCAAGCTACAATTTGGATTGCAGTTTTGCCCAGAGTTAGTTGCACTTGGATAACCTTAGATGCATTATGCTGAGTAACTAGCCTGGAGATGTGGATATCCTTAAAGAATATGGACACACCTCTGCCTTTGGTGTTTCGGTCCAGGTTACATGGCCGAAAAGTGTGGTATGAGTTATAGCCTGGTAGAGTAGGGGTGCTCTCTGGAGCCTTGAACCAGGTCTCAGTCACTGCACAGATGTCGATGTTCTCCATTTTAAGGAGTGCCTCAAGTGAGTGGATTTTGAGATTTAGACTTCTAGCATTGAGTATCATTACCCTCAGTTTTTGCTTGCCTGTTCCTGTTATGGTGGTGAATTTGTCATTTGAACCTTGCCTAAAAAAGGCACTATAGGGACGGCAAGACCCTTAGCCAGTATCCGGAATCCCAGGGGTGACAGGTGCAGGCCATCTCTGGCAAAGCATCGTGGTCTGTCGACTATGTCCTCCCAAGCAGACAGATACTGGATCCCCTTAGAATGACACCAGAAGCTTAGCCAATTGTTGAAGTCAATCATTTTGTCCTTGTACTGCGTTGTCATTCTGGGCGATGGCAGAATGCTACTCAGGGCTAGCGTCATACCTGCCTGGGCTACAAGATCGGAGAGCTCTTCCATGTCTCTCTTCATGTAGTCCAGGGAGGTACGTCTCAGGTCATTCACACCAACATGGACATTGACAAAGTCATATTTGTACTTGTTGTGGAGTGACCTGAGTGCATGGGTTATGTGGCGGTTCCTGGCACCCGACAGGCAGCTGACAGTAACCTTCTCCTTGTTTAGCCTGGTGAGTCGGACATCAGTGTGCCTGACTATAGAGTCACCTATGACTAGTGTGTTGGGTACGTTGTTTTGCCTTATTGGCTGTGGTTGAGTGGCACAATGAGTCTGTGGGCTATGTGTCATTTGGGTTGTGTTGGGGGATGGATGTTGCTTGTGTTTCTGCTTTAGAGGTCTCTGTTGCTTAGACAGATTATTATTGAGAGCCTCCGCAAATGTTTTTGTGTTAATATATGCGGATTTTGGTGGTGTAGATTTAGTGAGACTATGTGATGAGTCTGGTGTGGTGCAAATGTTTACCTTCTCCTCTTGACTGTCAAGTTCAGTCTTGGTTGGAGAGAGCTTTACCTCCAGTTTGGCTAGATAAGTGCATCTCTCACAGGTTGTAGTGTTGGGTGGTAGGAGGAGAGTGTTGTAGTGTTGGGTGGTAGGAGGAGAGTGTTGTCTGTGTACATGAGGCAATTTCTACATTGCCTCAAGATGCCCAGATTCATCAGATAGATAGGAGAGAACACTGAGAGCTGACCCTTGGACATGCCTGAATAAAAAACTATTTTCCTCTAGATAGGTGAGTAAAGTGAG
This sequence comes from Protopterus annectens, assembly GCF_019279795.1. Classification (NCBI taxonomy): domain Eukaryota; kingdom Metazoa; phylum Chordata; order Ceratodontiformes; family Protopteridae; genus Protopterus; species Protopterus annectens. Next base: position 79,273,256 of record NC_056739.1, on the reverse strand, counting down.
TACAAGAGTTGTTTTTCTCTAAGCAAGTGAGAAAAGTAAGTACAAAAACTGTTTTCCTCTAGGTAATGAGGAAGGTTGAGTGCTATAGTAATTAGTAGCTTATTTAGTGCTTACAAGTTCTGAACAAGTGCTGAGCATGAATCAGCAAATGTAAGTGCTAAAACTAAGAATCTGTATCTGCACTAGATGAGTTACAGGACAGAAACAAGTGCAAATGCAGGCTTTCAAATCAGAAAGTTGAGAGAGATGGAAAAGATTGCCCAAACGGTCAATAACTACAATTTCTGGGCCAGAACCACTCCTTATGTGGTAGACAGGTTACCTAGTGCTTACCACTCCCACTGATAAGCTAAAAGGCTCCCCTCCAACACAGAAAGGCTTGGGGGGCTCAGAAACTTGCATACAGTCCTGGATTCAGCAAATCTGTATCTGGAACACTAGTTACAGGAAAGGTAGGAAACAGGCTTACAGTATTTTTTTTTATTTTTTACAGAAAAGTAGCTAAAACAGCAGTAATAACAGTTTACATGCAGTGCAAGCTAGCACACTTGAGTATGTAGCAATATTAGACCAAACACAGTTTAAAAAATTCAATTAAATTAAAAAGGACTAAAAGCAAGTGCAGCAAGAGTTTATTAGGTAGAATGTGGTAAAGAGATTGGACTGGGGGAGTGTCCCAGATCAAATTTACAGTGGGGCGGGCAACTGCAAAAGCCACCAAATTTAAACTACAAGCCAGAAGTAGGGAGGGTGGGTAGAACAAAAACAATTTCAGCCGAGATCTAAGCAACAATTAACAGTACAAATTCTAAAACCAAAAAAATATACTCAGCTCTGTATATTTGCAGATAGATTGAAAAGCAGTCTCTCAGAACACAGGTTCCAGCAATGAAATGGAAGCTGTTACTAATGAGTCTAATTTTATGCAAGTGATCCTTGAGTTAGATAACACACAAGCTGTAAAAAGTTATACCAACTGAAGACACAGCAGAAAATAGGAGGAGGTGGGAAAAACAGTTTCAGCAGAGATCTAAGCAACAATTAACAGTACAAACTCTAAAACTAAATTGTAATTTTTATTGTACTTTGAATATTATTTTTAATAATGTAAAACTCAACATCATTGTAAAGTTTTTTTGAGTGTATTTTTAAAGGATAAAAGGGTTTTAGGGTTTTACTGCCTATGTCTTTAAAATTGTGTAAGAATAATTGATTAATTGTTTTATTGTATATATATATATATATATATAGTTGTTGACTTGGAGCAATGCATCTTCTGTTTCTTGTTCTGAGGATATCCCTGAGGTATACACTGGGGAAGAAAGCACTTAACAATAAAGAAACTGGATTAATGTACTCTCTGGATCATTTTGTTTTATGTGTTGGGCTTACAGTGTAGCTACTTGCTCATATTTACACCTTGGAAGTTTTACAAACTGGGAAAGTCTGACTTGGAACAAAGCCAATTTTCAGCAGAGGCCTGGGGAGAAATGCTCTAGACACATGTCTTTGTAACGTGGGAGGAAACTGGAGCACCCGGAGGAAACCCACACGAACGCAGGGAGGATATGAAGACTCCACACAGAAGGCACCCCAGCCGAGAATCGAACCAGTGAACCTCTTGCTGTGCGGTGGCAACGTTACCACTGCACATTTTTCATTGAAACGTTGGAAAAGATTTCACTGGTACAGTCTCTCTGTTGTCTTTATTACTAGAAGAACAAGAAGCAGAATCTCCTTCTGTTTCACAGCTCACTTTTTGTTGGACAAACTTTTGTATTTCCTCTTTAGCATGTATTTCATCAAAAAATTATTTTGTCTCTCCAGATAAGAATATTTTGAAGCTAACTGGGTACAGCAGTTTGAATCTCATGCCTGTTTCGCGACATTCCCTGAATAGTGGAATAAATTTACTCCACTTCAGCCTGGCGTACAGTGAATAGTCATTCTTCACAAACACTGTACGGTGTCCCACATTTAGTACTTTGCCTTTCTGCCACAGTTTTTTCAGAATCAACTCCTCCTGCTGGTAGGAATACATATTTATTATTAAAGGTCTAGGTTGCTTTCTCATAGCCAGTTTTGGAGCATAGACACGAGGTGACCTTTCAGTTAACAAGCCCTGCTGTGGAATACCAGTCCATTTGCTTATTTGTGCTTTCATAAAATTAATACAGTCTATTCCTTCCAGCTTCTCTGATAAAGCAGAAAATCAGTCTCCGGTTTTCCCCACTTGCTCTATCCTCTAATTAAATTATTTTTTAAACTTCTGTTCTTAAGCAGTCTCTTATTCAGCCAGCCTTTTCTTCATTTTGACCTCTGATTTTTGCAGTTTTATCACCTCGTCTGAATATCTGTTTAAAGCTTCTTCCATTTTTTTCAGCTTTTTGTTGTTTGAGTTGATATACTCCATTAGTTTTATTTATTTTAATTAGGTCTGTGTGCAGTTGACTTATACTTTCCTCAAGTTTAATGGAAGACATGTCTGGAGCTTGCACTGCTGTTTGCTGAACACCTGCAGCAATTTTTCCAATCAGTGTTGTTTCCTCACCTTTTGTAGTTGATTTTCTTTAAAGTTCTCTTTCTTTTTTTCCGAGCATCCAGGCATTGCACTTACTAGCCAGTTACTGAAATTTACACAAATATAAATCCATTGTTTTTTTTCTGCTAAGTTTCTGTCTGCACGCTGGGAGAGGTAGAGTTAAGCTGTTACTCAATATACAGCCATCTTGGAAGTCAAAAATTCTTCTACTAAATCTTGAGCAGAATTATCATAAGGTAGGCATATTTGCTACAAACCTGCTACACAAATCACACCACTACACTGCCCTTCACAAAGTAAAATGGATAGAGTTATTTCATCTGTTAATTTTACACCATCTTAAGACTTTTTACACCATCTTAAGACTATCTACAAAATTCTGTTCCTGTCCCTCAGCCTGCATTCATGCTAACTCTACTAGGCAAGTACATCCTCAGTCGGAATCTCAGATCATGGTTTCTAAATGTCTTTGAAATACACAAATCAGACAACTGATATGGAGACAGCCTGTATAGTATTTTATGTTTTGAAACACTGAAACCCATTGCCCTTACACCTTAGACACAAATCTAACTCCAACTTTTATCAGAAACCTAAAAACCTACCTTGCCTCATGCTGGATATGCCCTTGCACCTGATATTCTTTCTTTTATATTGGTAACTAGCCAGAATCTTGTGGAGAAAAAATGCTTTCATTTGCAGACTGTGAACCGGGTTCAGGGACTTAAAATGTAAAAATAATATTACAAGTTAGTGTAAAGTGTCATGTTCAGATTACATGGCACACAGTAAGCATTGTATTCAAAGTTATGTGTCATCCAGTAATTGTCATCTTCAAACAGTATGCCATACAATACAATAACTATGATGTGAGATCTGATTTAGTAAAACAAGTTATTTTCATAATCAATAGACTGGGACAAAACCAAGAACGTAGGACGGATGTGTTATTTTTTCATGTCACAGCAATAAGCATTAGATAGGAAGTGCTAATTTCAGCAGGCAGTGTGGTTAGTTTTTGTGATTGTGCTTCAGACTTTGCTAAACTAGTTGCACACTATTAGAGTGACTGTGAAAGAGGCTTAGTGGTGATACTGGCTAGAGCACGAGGACAGACTCATTCGTCCCTTTTCCAAGGTGAATCATGATGTACTACATCTCGCCCCTCATGCCCTATATAAGCCATCTACTAACCACAGAGAACTAGGATAAAAATTGTATTGTGGAAGCAGATAGTGCAAAGATACTGTTGCAACTAAACAGTGTGAATAAACTCCTGAAAAGTCTGTATTTACAGAATTTCTGTGCGTTTCTAAAATACAGTTAATTTACAACAATAATGAATTGTCTTAGCTGGTAATTGAATCGGATTCCTTCAGAATGCCATTTCATTTACACAATCGGCCAAATCACTAGCATAGCTGAGCTTTGTGTTTGCCCATATAGTATTCTGAACTGTTGTGTTATGATAAATACTGAACAGACAGATACTACTAGTTGTAGTGGCAGGCAAGGTGTAATAGACACCCACTGGAGTGTAGGAATGCACATCACATAATCAAATCTACCGCCACTGGCCTACTCATTCTTATATGTTTATACCAGTAAATAGTATACACCTGCATGTGTCTTTTTATGACAATGAATAAAAGTTTTATGGCTCTTGACTTAATGCCTACAGCAGAATGGCACTGAAGATAAACTGTAAATATACTTACTTTGTGTGATTGGCCACTTTGCCATTTATTCCCATTAACCATTCATAAAACAATAACTTTCTGTCACTGTATTAATTACAAGCAAAGGAGGAGTCACAGCAGTACACTTTCTGCTCAAAGAATGTGGCTTAGTTGTGTTCTATTTTGCTCCAACTATTTGCAATACCTGTTACTCCAAATTGGACAGTTTATAGAGCATTTACTGAAAGGGCGTGTCTAACACTTTGCAAATTTCCCAGCAGTTAGCTCATCTAAATGGTTTGTGGCTTGTTTTGTTCCAAGATGATGCAATTCTGCATTTATTTTTAATGTATAGCATAACATTTAGAATGGTTGGACTTAGATATGTATCTATCTGTTTATATATGTCTGTCTATATGTGTGTGTATATTTATATATAATATGTATGCAACCCCCCCCCCCACACACACACACACACTTTCACTCATATACATACACAGACACACACCTATGTATATATTGATTAACTGATGTACCTGCACCATTAAAGTTGGGTATGCTTAAAGATTACTTTATTTAAAAACTGATAACTTATTAGAACACGTAGTTACCAGACCACTAGGGTCTGGAATTTCCTGGATCTGATCCTCATCAGCATTGCCCTTATGTTTGCAAAGTTTTTAGTATCTTTATCCCTGGTTAAGTTTGATCACAACTTAATAACCTTGTCCTTTAAAAATTACCAGCCCTTGAGTAGTAAACAATTCTGAATTTAATGAATGTATACATACAGACCAGCTTAAATTCTGTAATGAACTGAGTGTATATCACTACATCTCATGAAGCTTCTGCAGCTGCTTTGTCACCCGAATAAAAAAGTGTATAGATCTGTCAGTACACATTAGAGACAAACATAATGGGAAATTTAAAAATAAACCACTTTGCTGATCCATCAGTAATAATCTCATTTAAAAAAAGTTTAAAATCTCACAGCAGATTTACACCATCAGTAAAAAACAAAGTTGAAAATGAAGTGAGACTAGCATCTGAAGCCAAAGATAACTGCAACTACTTTAGGAAACTGAGAAATAGCACCTTACAGTTTGTGGAACTAATACAAAATGCCATTACCCACTGTTACCCTAACGTGATAACCAACATGCTAGAAGACTCTGTGCTAATTTTACTCTGAAAACAGTTAGTGGAATTCAGTGACTCCTGCTTACGCCCTAAGATGACTATGGACCATGTCCTGGCTATATGCTGTAAGTTAAATTCATCTCTTTCATGGATCAAGACAGTTTACCCTGATACTCAATTAAAAGTGCCAGAAATGCCCTACACTTGTTTAACTTGAGACTAATCCTGAAGTCCCTGGATTTCTCAGTCTTTTAAGTCATTCATGCTTGGACAGAATGGAAAAAGGATAATCTCAACATCAGTAAATTAAATACCTATCAAACTTTAAACCCGGAACTCCTATGAAAACTATTGAAGGTAAAACCCAATACTTCAGGTGTCTGCAAACTGCTGATACAGGCAACCCTCGACTTTCAGGACCCTAAAGCTCCAACTGCTTCACTCCTGCCTAGTAGTCTGAATAAATTGCCTGCGGTATATCCACCCCTTACACTAATACACCAGCTTACTTCAGCATTGCCAGCAATTTTACCCCTCTGTTTTCTTTGCACAAAATAGTTAATTCCCCTCAATTGCATTTTAAAACCATTTCCTGAAAAGTGATAGAGAAATACCTAAAAGAAATTAAGTACAAATTCAACCCACTATTCCATGACCTACACCCTAAATTACTGAATACCAAAAATAACTTGCTATGTATACTTTTAGCAGATGTTGTGGAACTTACTTTGTATACTTTTAGAAGATATTCTGAATCTATTCCTTATGACTGGTATTTTTCCCCAGAGCCATAGCTGGCTTATCTACTGCCTTGTGCTGATCCCCAAGCTAGTGCCCTTTGACTCGAAGTCTCGAAGTTGAGGTTAAAAAAAAAAAAGGTTCTAGTCTCAGGTGGGATATCTTGCACTCCTCATTCCTCAACTCAAAGAATAAAAAAAATAAATAAATAAATAAAAGTCCAGTCTCTGACCTTGTGCTCAGCACCTGTCTCCCAGGTTCTAGAGCCAAATTGGATGTTATGCATTGCCCAAGCCATGAAGGAAAAAAGGTTTCTGCTTTAAATTTATAGCAAACTGCTTGCCTCATGTTACACCACAAATGAAGCACCAAACTTTGCTTCAATCCTCCTTAGCACAAAAAACAGTATTTCTGTTACAACATTCAAAAATACCAGTATGGAAATCAATGCACTACTGACTAAGTGGCTTCTGCAGATCATACCCCTTAACATCTTGCACCTAAGGTGGTTGACCCCTTCACCACATCCTCTGTTCTTCCTCCTAGTAACTTTAAGCATGTTTTAGATATCCCATTGGCCACGGTTCCACATCCCCAAACAGCTTTTGACCATAGACCAATATCAAATATCATCGCTATACATAAAATTCTTCAAAAAGTAATTTACAACCAAATGCTCAAATACAGTCAAATCTACATTATTCTCTCGAGCAAGTAACATGTATGCCATCCAAAAATAGTACTCTAACTGCTGTTTGTCTATTGACCTCTGATACCTATTCAGATATGGGAAAATATTTTCTGATAGAAGCCATCTTTATTGCCCTCAGAAGAGCCTTTGAAATTGTAAATCACAATCATCTGCTCACAGAATTAACTGACTGTGGTTTCTCCTCAAATGTGCTTCAGTGGCTTCTGTTTATATGGTCAAAAGTGCTTCTTGGGGTCCACAAATAGGGGTTTGCCACAAGGCTCTGTTCCTAGTCCCATTTTGTTCTCCTTGTATATTAATATTCTTCGTTGGGACTTGACTAATGTAAGCATAACATTTTATGTAGGTGACACAGTATTCACTGCAGCTAATAAACCTACTAAGTTTAGTAACTTTACAATCCAACTTTTGTCTAATATGGAACTGGCTCAGCCAAAAGAAACACTATAAATACTACAAAATCTTCAGTCATACTTCTCCAAAAGTTAGCCAAAACTGCTACCCTGAACATGCTGGATACATCATTCCCTTTGCATCATCAATATTTAGGGGTCATCTTAGATTACACTCTCTTCTTTCAACACCATGTTGATTCCACTGTAGCAAAAGTTTCTACCTAAGGTAACATTTCTTATACATTCTCAAACCTATTAACTGTTGAAGCTCTCTGATCAAATGCTTTTAATGTCCTTTTGTCATCGCTGGATTATGCACCGCTTCTAGTCGCACTTTTGTCGCAACACACCACTACTATTCTCCAAACTATGGAAAATTAAATACTAAGATTTATACACTGAGCCAGTACTACTGAACATCATTGTAACCTTTATATCCAAATCCAAATGACTTTCTTTCTCTTGTTTGTAAGGCTACTTACTGGATACACTAACCTCCAGCTGCTGAGTACACTGCCCGTCTCTGGCCAACATACTTATTGTACACACATCCTTCTGTGCATTACACAGTACTACAGGCCCCAGGCTAATAAGGCTCACCTTTTCCGTAGATATTTGTGAAAAATCTTTCTTCAAGTTTGCACTTGCCTTCCTTCTGAGATTACCTCCATCATAGACCTTAATCATTTCAAGAAACAACTAATATAAATATCACCTTAAGATTGAATACAAATGCAACTGTTTTAAAGACACTGGTTAGAGAAATATTTCCACCTCTAACCATTGCTACTGCACTAGGTAAAGTTACGCTTCACTACCTCAGGAAACTATCTAAAGGCTGTTCTCATACAGTAATCAACTTTATGTATTACTTATTTTAGTATCTTACTTTCTGACAGTATTTTTGAAAAAAAAATAAAAATTTCCTGATGACATATATATATATATATATATATATATATATATATATATATATATATATATATATATATATATATATATATTGTATGTGTGTGTTTATCCTTATTATATTCAAAACACCTAAATGTAGATATTTTTTATGTTGATGTACAGAAGTAGTCTTGTAAATATTGAAATGGTATTCTCCTGTCTTAGATCCCTACTCTCTGATAGTATTTTATGAGACCTGGTCATCTTGTATATTACTGTGCTAAACGTTTGCTGCATATTTAACTTGTGAATATTATGTTAATGTGTTTGCCTATATATCTTCATAATCTATTTTATTAAAATTTAATACAAGTGAATCCATGACAGTTTGGTTTTGTCAAGGACAGATCATTTCTACTTAACCTGGTTAATTTCCTTGAGAAGGTTATTCAGGCAGTAGACAGTGGACACACAGTCTGCCCAACTTATCTTGATCTGACTAAGGCCTTTGACATCGTTACTTACCCATGCTGGTATTGTAAACAAACTAAAAGAAAAAAATAAAGGTAGACCCTTTCATGGCAAGATGGATTTCAAACTTGCTAAAGGATAGATACTACACAATTAAAGTGGCTGGTGCTACTTAAGAAAGCAAGAAAATAACCTGTGGAATGCTAAAATATTCAGTACTGGATCACCTCATCTTTTGCTATGTACTTCTCCATTCTCCATCGCACAAAACCCTAATCTATAGCTAATCAAATTCACTGATGACTGCAGGTGGGAGTCATCCATTACCCTACTGATAACAGACGTATTTCAGCAAGAACTGGTCCATACAAACCAGTGAACAGGGAGATGGCTCACAATAAATGCAGAAATCGCATCATTCTTGCCTTTGGGAAACACACACTCATCTACAACTTACAACAAAGCCAGTACCCCCACTCCACACCTGGGTTGACTGCCTCCTTACCTTTGACCACTATGTTGCAAAAGTAGATAGAAAATGCTTCTGTCAAGCTCAACTGATTTCTGAAGGCATCTCATCTAGGCTGAAGGATGTTATTGTCTGTCTGTACTCTGCCCTAATTAGGCCAGTTATTGAGTACAGTGCTCTCTTTGTCATGTACCTAGCCAGTCATATTATGTGTATGTGCAAAGTAAATAGTGGACTAAAAGCCTTTAATTATCAAGATGAAGTAGAAGCCCTAGCCTATACTCCTCCTTTTTTTGAATCTGGCATGGAGAGCTATGTCTGGAATTCTATGCTATTAAATGACCCACCCTAATGAATCTGTTATACCTTCACAGTATGAGCACTAGCTGAACCAATTATCTGAACTTCCACCAACATATAAGTAAAATAGGTTGAAGGATAGAATTATTACTTAGCGGTTGCCCCATTTTTGAAACAAATTACCCCTGAAATTTAAACAGAGTGGGACCCTTGCCAGCTTTAGACTAACCTTGACATTTGGATGGATACTTGCAATTCTTCCCCTACTTGACATGTTTTGCCATCCTGGAGACAGGGATACCTCTTGAGTGTGGGACTTGGTAAGGCACTCCTGGTGCTCAAAGTTGACTTATCTCCTGTTTCCTGTGATTATGTATAACCAGTGAGTAATGATTCTTTCCACCATATGCATTTTTTTCTCAGATTTTTTTATTGAATACTTTTCTCTCATAAATGCAAACAGAAAAGGATAAACTGAACACAACATAGGAAACTGTTGATGTTACACATTGCTTAACATGAGCAAGTTATTAAACAAGGTATTCATACACTATACTAAATAAATTCAAATTAGCTAAAGTTTACAATATTGGATTACCATGAAGTTATGCTTATGTTATGACATAGTTAGGATATTGTTATAATACAGCGATTTACTTGTACATGATGGTAACAAATGAGACTATAACTTGAAGCATAACACCAACTTAAATGAAACACAAAAAAATCTACACTACTATACCAAATATACATTTATACAAAAGTGTCACCTTAGTTAATGGTGTTAGCACTCTTAACTAAAAGGTGGGTTTACTATCTTTATGTATTTACATTTGTTTTGCAATTTATGATAAAATATCAGTTAAAGCTTTGCAGTAGTTCTGATAATATGTTTTGTTCTTTTGACTTTTTGTATAAAGCGTCTTAGCCAATATATGCTTTTTTGCAATGTTCTTATATCCTGCCCAAGATCATTTGGATCTATCCATCCAGTTTTAGCTATGTAAAAATTTTAACAGGGTGCATAATGTTATTGTAATGTGTTTGTTGAGGCTATTATTATTGCTTTTGAAAATATGTAGTATTGCTGTCTCCCAAATTTTGAGTAGCCTGTTTTTTCTAAGAGGAATCTCAGTGAGCACCACAGTTTATAAACTGTTTTACAACTCCAAAAGATTTGGAGGATATCAGCTTCTTTATTAGGACAAAAGGAACAATAAGGTGACTTAGATGGATTAAATTTGTTAAGGTGTATAGGTATATGGTATGTATTGTTGAAGATCATAATCTGGGTGTATATTAGCTTCTTAAATGGCGTCAATTTCATAGTATTTCCAATGGCTAATTCCTTCTGGTTGTCTGTCATGTTACTAACTTTTCCTTCCCAATACTTTGAGGATAGAATTGTATTTTGATATTTAGTTTTTGCTATTAATTTATACGTATTTGAGAGCATTTTCTTTTTGTATAAAAGCAACTTTTGAATTTGTTGTGTTAATTTGACATCTTGCTCAGTTACATTGATATCCTTGGTTATATTGTTAACTAAGTACATTTGTTTAATTATCACATTTATTGCTTGCTCCAAGTAAGTTCTTGATATTTTCCATTGAAAGGTATTGTAATTGGTAGAAGTCCCATACTGTACAATTTTTTATTAATGGGTATTTATTTAGGTTTAACATAGAGTTTGCCAGTTTTATGTCAGGGTTGTTATGCATTGGTTGTAGAAGAGTAATCGTGTCTCTTAAATTTATTGATATTAGTAATTTCTTGAAAATTTCACATTTATTAAAAATGGGCGAATTTTTATTGTCTTAAGTGTTTCTTGATTTAAGAAGGGAATCGTTTTCGGGTTAACTTTAGATGTCATAATATTTTAGTGAAATAATTTAATCCATAATGGGTATCATTCATTACCTAATGGCTCATAGTTTGCTATTTGCATCATGCAACTAGCATTAATAATTTTGTGGCACAATTGAAAATCTGGAAGACTTAGACCTCCTTTTTCTTTTGGGAGTATTAGTTTAGTATAACTAATTATTTTATTTTATTAAAGAAGGTACCTGGAATTTTCATGAAAGTGGCATTCAGTTGTTATAAAATCTTAGCCAGTATGTTCATTTTGACAGTTGAAGCTTTCGATAAGGTATAAATTTTAAGCTTTTCCCATTTGTTAATATTGCCGACTATATTGGTCCAAGCTTTAAATATGTTGTTATTGATCATATCTGATTTTGTATAGCTAAAGATTATACCTAAATATTTCAAAGTATATTGCACTTTTAACCTCACAACAGATAAAAAAAGAATGAAATATAAAAATAAATTACCAACAAGACCAGGATCCACCACTATAAAAATTTAATCCAACCTCTAGTGCCTCAGCAATAGCCTTCCAAGGAGAATACAAACAGAAAAAAATGTCAACACATATTTATACAATAAAATTAATCAATCAAACAATTATACAATTAAAACACTTAAAGAATTTAAATAAAAACTCTCCAGTTGCATTCTACATTAATGCCACCAGGGGCTAAGGTGCTGTATTTTAGTATTATTCATGTACAGTGATCCGTCGCTTACAGTGCCTAAAATTCTTAGGCTGGATTCTGTGGATTCCAGTCAGACTACCATAGAACAATTCACCATGTTCCTGGGCGAAAGAACAGGTAGGCGATCAACCCAGGAAGAACAAACTAATTTTTGAAGAAGTTCCTGCAAAAAGAACAACAAAGAAGAACTAATAATCCCTTTTCTTGTATTGGACAGCTAGCAGGCAGCTCTTTATCTGCTGAAACAAGAGGTATTTGATAAATTGGACAGACTTGTGTCAAAAGAGCTAGCAGTACATTTAAACTATCTTAGTCTGCAGAAATATTTGGAATTAGACATTACACCCCGTGGCTTGAGAGCCTTTAAAAATCCTACAACCCCTTTTGATATGCAGGATGAAAATTATAAGAAATTTCAGGCTAGGTGGGTAGCCGCCCACAGATGTTCAATTGAATAGATAAATATCTTGGTTGAAAGAGACCGATTAAAACAGGCAAAACTTCAAACTGATGCTGTTTCTACCTGTGAATCCTTATCTAATGTACTGGGGGTTGAACATATGGAACAGTGCTTGCATGACATACAAAATAAACTCATAGACTTTGAGAAAGAACTGCTCAATACAAAAAAATACAAGCTGAAACGAGACATTAAAGATTATAGTAGTGGTTCCGCCTTTTCCCGGCTAACCAATAAGAAGCGACGACAGGTGTTCGGTTTGCTGATCAGGAAGAAGACCAGAGACATAATGGCGACTCGAGCATGGGCATGGATGTCTCTATGGAGTGGGAGAGAGAATCTGGTGATTATCCTGGACTTCCAGCAGTCCAGGATTTACGCTATCTACAGCGGACATTTCGGAAAAATAAAAGACTTGAATTTTCGCATAGAGAGATGACCAGAAGTGGTAATATGGCCCCAGAACTGGGAAACAGGCAGCAGTTTGATGGGCAACCACCTGCACAACAAAGGTGTACAAACGAGTTAGGTGGAACTGATTTAAAAACGACGTTAGAGACTATGGGTAATGATAACAGGCTAAAGAGTGCTGATACGTATGTAGTGAACTTGTCCGGTTATACATTGAGTGAAGCTGCATTTTCTGTCTTGAATCATGGTTTAAAATTCATTCCTACTGTCATGCCTAGACTGCACATTATCAAGAAAGATATGTACTGTTTAATAAGGAAATTGCATTTAGCTTACTTTTTTAGGGATAAACAAAATGTTAACAGTTTAATTAATGATTTAGACAGTAATGTGTCTTTTTCTACTGATAAGACAGTTTTCATTCTTGTGTCTCTAATGATGAAAATCTTGAAGCTTGTAATGCATATTGTAGGTTAGATACATCCAAAATTGTAGTTAAAAGTAAATTCATACTACCATTTACACATGAAAGTATGCAGAATTTTGCAGCTATGGTTGACTTTGCAATAGAATCCTTATATTCTGAATTTGACAACAAAAAACTAGTGTATTCAATATAACTTAATTAAATTAGAGTGGAAGGCATTACAACAACTTAGTAAAAATGAAGAACTGGTTATAAAACCAGCAGATAAAGGGAATAAGGTTGTATTAATGCATTTCTCAAACCAAACCAAAAGATACGCAGGGAAGACAAAGTGCACGGATCAAACCATTGTAACCAAAAGTCCAAAAAATATCCAGCACAAGGAAAAGATGAAAATTCTTAGAAGTTTATTGTGGCAAACCCGTAAAGTAAATATCCACAACAAGCAAACCGGTTTCGGCTAAAACTCAAGCCTTCTTCAGTGCATCAAAATGTGTTCATTAGAGCAAACCCTGAATTCTGCTTATATACACAAATCAGCCAAAAGGCTTGATAACTTGATTAGAATGATTTATTAGTTAATCAGTTAATCCCAACCATAAATTAATTTAACTCATTCAGGCCTGGTTTGAATAAGGCACCTAGCCTGATGATCCAAGAAGATTCTTTATTGTTCATAGGTTCATAAGTTCATAGATTGGTACTAAGCTAACTGCCCTTGTGAATCATTTTAAGCCTAGCCAATTATCCCTTGTGAGACTAAAACCCTGCACCTTGTGTTTGCAAGGCAAACACCTTAGCCATTAGGCCACCCTCCCAACCTATATTGTGCCATCCAGCTTTGGATGTCCTGTTCATTTGTATTTTGTCTATAACAGTAAAAGTAAATTTAGCAGTTGAATGTGTTAAGGTATGTTTGTAAAGGGTGTTAGAGATCCTTTTAGTTCTAATTTCACTTAGGTGTTCACTAATTCAGTGTCTGAAGGGTCTGGACGTTTGTCCAACATAAAATGAAGAGCAAAAGCAGGTGGCCAAATAAATAATCCAATCACTACTGCAGTTGCCAAAACATCTTATTTGGTAGATCTTGGATGTGTTACAACTGGTAAATTCTTTAGTTTGAAATATGTGTGATCAAGCACTACAATGACCACACGGCGGAACATATCCAGATAATGTGTGGTATCTTTTATCCTAGACCTAACCATAGGTAATAGAGATTGCAAAAATTCAGTGAGGAAGGCGGATAAAGGTTCAGTTAAGGATCCCCTTCCTGACACAATAGGTCGCCCCGGAGGACAAGTGGTATGTTTGTGCATCTTTGGAAGTAAATATAAATATTGGGGTATGGGATCTGACACCTTAAGTTGTCTACAGGTCTTCTGATTATTCCTTCCTCTGTGGCTAGGTCTAGAAAATAATCTATTTCTTTTTTGAAATTAAGAGTTGGATCCACAACCATGTTTATGTAGAAACGAGGATCAGACAATTGTTTTTCAGCCTCCGCCTGGTACATATCCCAGTTCATCACCACAGTGTCACCTCCCTTATCTGCTGGCAAAATAACTATATCATGGTTAGAACTAAGGTCCCGTAGGGCTTCTTGTTCTGTTATAGTTAGATTATGTCTAATCATCTGATGTTCATAAGAGAAATATAAATCTTTAAGAACACATTCCTTAAAAATGGCAACGTGCTTATCCATGGGAGGCTGGAAACTGGATTTCCCAAAATGAAACCCAGTAGATCTTTGAGTATTGGTTGTATCTGAAAAAAATATTTTCAGATTGAGTAATCTGCAAAATTCATTAAATTCATTAACCAAAACATGATCAGGCACCACAAAAGTCTGTGCAAAATTTAAACCCTTGTTTAATACTTGAGTTTGTACATCAGACAATTGGTATGAAGAAATATTATGTACATTGTTTAATGTGATAGAATCTTCTTTAGTAGTTGTTGAATATTGTGTTTTTTTTTCTGTGTTTCCTACCCCCCCCTGCGTTTCTTATGCCTAAAGGGTCTACATGAGATTTCCTTTTAGCTACTGGAGATTCTTGGGTAGAAAGAGAGTCTAAATCAGTGAAAGAGGATGAATCCTCCTCAGAAGTGCCACTATATGTCTGTACTGTTTTCTGAGTATTGATCTTGGTCTCTTTTTTCTGTTGGTTGTTTTGAAACCTGATTCAGAAAAGTGTACACTTTTTTGGGTAACAAAGGGCTTCCCCTTTTCATAATCTAGAATGTCTCTTTGGAATTTTTGAGTTTTCTTTTTAACCAGCTGTTCTTCTAACATAGATAAATCTTTAGCCAAATTGGTTAAATAGCTGTTAAAAAACTTCCTGACTCATAAATCATAGTCTCTTGGCAACTGACAGTGACTTCTCCTATGCATTTCTCTATCATTCTTTCATAATAAGCAATCAAAATATCCATGAGAAATATGGATGCTTTATGTTGTGCTTGGGCCCAATCTTGAGAGAGTTGGTCATCCATTTGACCCACCAAGGGTTAAATCCTAACTCGTAAGCCTTGTGGTGTAATGTCCTTAAGCTTATAGGCTTTAAATAGTTTCAGGTGCCAAATATTTGCCCTGGGTGTCCTCATGTTTTTAGTCAACTTTTGAAATAGTAACCCACAAAGCTATTTTTGGTCTTCTAATGCATTTCTCACAATATGTTCAGATGTGCCTTGAGCATTTAAATGATGGTGAGACTTATAGAAAATGTACTGTTAAAAATATGAAGGAGCTATTCAAAAGTTTAGAAATTTATTACAGAAGGGACAACGTTTAGGATATTTTACACTGGATGATGTAGATAAAAAATGTAATATTGATAATTGTGAAATAGCCAAATTTTACTGTCTGTCCAAGATACATGAGGACATTCAACATCCACCGGGCTGTCCTATTGTATCTGCGTGCAATTATTTTCTTAACAATATGGGTATATTTTTACATAGTTTTCTCCTACCATATGTCACTAAACAAAGTTCTTTTATTAGAGATAGTGCTGACTTTTTAGATCAGGTATTTCCCCTTAAATGGACTAAAGATATGTATTGGTTGACAGCCGACGTGAAAAGTTTATATACAAGCATTAATCATCAGTATGGGTTAGAAGCATTATATAAAACTTTGTGGGATAGTCCCCTTCCATACTATATAATTGAATTGATAGAATTTTGTTTCAAAAATAACTATTTTGAGTTTGATAGTCAAATATTTCACCAATTGAAAGGCACAGCCATGGGGGCAACTTTTGCCCCCATGTATGCCAATATTATGATGGGATTTTTTTAGCTGGAATTTCTTTATCAGAAATAATTTTTCAAGAAGTATGTGGTGAAGTATTGTAGCTATATTGACGATTTAATTTTTATATGTAAAGGGGGTAAACAGGAAGTTAGAGAGTTTTTAAATGGCCTTCAAGAGAATAGATTTCTATCGAAATTTGATGGCTTTCAGTTGGGTAATAAGTCAATTTTCTGGATATCTATCTTGAAGGAGGTAAGAATGGTAAGATTATTACCAATGTATATCGTAAATTTGAGGATGGCTTGCACTTTTTAGATGCAACTAGTTGTCACCCTCCGCATCTTTTAAAATCTCTACCTTAGACTAGAGTAAGGAGATTATGTAACAATACTAATGAAATAAATAATGAATTACAGAAAACATCACAATTGTTCATTCAAAGGGGTTATAAAGCTGATGAAGTGTTATTGTCTTTAGATAAAGTTAGTAAAGATATTATTTGTAAGCCTAGTAATAGTTGTAGTGAATATCAAGGTAGATTTAAGAAAAAAATCAAATAATTTAAGAAAGATATATGCAGTTATGACTTATGATTTGTTAGCAGAAAACATTAAACAGCTATCCAATTTTATTGGACTTCCCAGTTTAAATGCAGGGATTTGGTGGACATTTTTGATCAAAATCTGAATTTTTCATTTAGAAGGGGTAAAGATATAAAGGATATGCTAGATTTTCAAAACCTAATACATGTCTAAGTAGTAATCCTAGCCTGGTGGGAACACATCCCTGTGTCAGATGTGTAACATGTCAGTATGTGAGTAGAACATTTCAGTATATTAATGGATTGCATTTTCAACCTAATGCTATGTTTTCATGAAACACAGAAAGCATTGTATATGCACTTAAATGTACGTGCGGGATGTTCTATATAGGTGAAAGTAAGAAGGCCTTTAATACCAGGATACAGGAACATGTGAGGGATATTAAAATGAAAAATCAGAAAGTCCATTTGCAATACACTTTAAAAAACATCATAGTAGTAACCTACAAGGTTTATTAGGTACAATTTTAGAACATATTCCTATTACTCAATATAATAATATAAAGAAAAAAACTTTTGTACAAGGAAACTCTTTTTATACTTAATACAGCACTTTAGCCCCTGGTGGCATTAATGTTGAATGCAACTGGAGAGTTTTTATTTAAATTCTTTAAGTGTTTTAATTGTATAATTGTTTGATTGGTTGATTAATTTTATTCTATAAATATGTATTGACATTTTTTTCTGTTTGTATTCTCCTTGGAAGGCTATTGCCAAGGGGCTAGAGGTTGGATTAAATTTTTACAGTGGTGGATCCTGGTCTTGTTGGTCGTTTATTTTTATATTGCACTTTTACATTAGACTCCGGAAAATAAAATTCCTTATGACCCAGGGTATTAAGTGGATATATAATTGACTTATTGGGATTAATTGCATAATTTGAAACTGGGGAAAACTTCTCTATGGACATTAATTTTTTGCTTAAATCAGTATTGGGATACTGAACGTAAATATTTAGAAAGTCTGCAAAAGCTGTGTATTCTATTTGGATTTTAGATACTGAAACAAGGTAGTGGTATGTTCTCTGACTGATTGGTAGTAATAATGCTTCTATATAGAAACTGAACAGGTTTGGTGACAGCGGGCATCCCTGTCTGGTGCCATTTACAATTTGTATTGGGTTAGATGTTTTCTTATTAATATAAATAGTTGCAGTTGCTTTACTATATGACATTTTGATCATTTTAATGTATTCTAGAGGGAATCCAAATTGGAAAAGTATAAAGAGGAGTAATTTTTGATTAACTCTGTCAAAGGCTTTTGTTGCATACACTGATAGAGCGTATTTAGGGGATTTGTCCTTGGTACAGAGGTGGGATAGAGCATCAATGGTTAATGTGTTGTCCCATACTTGTCTCTGACTCATAAAGTCTAATTGCTCAGGTGCAATTATAAAGGGAGCTACTTTCTGTATCCTATACCCTAGAATTGTTAAACATATATTTAAATTTATATTTATCAGAGCTATGCGTCTGTAGTAGTTCGGATTTGTGGAGTCAGTATTTGGTTTTGCTATAAGTATGGTTTTAGAATTATTCATATAAAGGTCTGCTATCCCAAATTTTACTATATGGTTGTATAGTTTTAAAAGTACTGGTGTTAATTGTTGCTTGAAGTGTTTATAGAATTCTGTCACATACCCATCAGGACCAGGAGCTTTCCCAGGTTTTATCTTCTCAATAGCCTTTTTTACTTCCTCTTCTGTTAATGGACTTTTTAGACTACTAGATTGAGAGTCGTTAATCTGAGGGAATTCTAAATTGTCCACAAAGTTTTGGAAAAGGTTGTCATAGATATGATCTTGTGGGCCGTAGATGGTTTGGAATATTTCTTCAAAAGCCCTTAATATTTCATTATCTGAGTTACAGGTTTTATATTTATATTTTATCTCTTGTATTTTACATGGGGGGGTCTGACATTAATAAGTCTCGCTAGCAATTTGTAGGGAGTTTGAGACCATTCTGCATATTTGTATAGCATTCTAACTTCTGTGAATGTATATTGTTGCATTATAGTCTCATTTCATTGTTTTTGTAAGCTTGCCATTTGTTTCTCAAAAGTAGACGATTTTGTTTTGTAATTCTAGTTCGATTAGTCTTAACTTACCTTCTATGTTACTTATTTTTTCCCTATTTATCTTTTTATAAAATTATGCTTTTTGGATCAGGGTACCCCTAGCCTTGGCTTTAAAGGCTGCCCATTGAATATCCAGAGGAGTATCCTTGTTTGCAAGGTTTTCATTTAATTGAATAAGGGAGTTTATAATTTTCTGCTCCACTTCTTTAATTTTCTGCAGGTTTGAGTTTAGAGTCCAGTTTGAAGTATTGTGGGCAGTAAATCTAGCTTTATTTTGTGGTGTTATATTTATTTTTGAGTGATCAGATAGATTCTGAGTTATATTGCACTTCATTATCAGCAATGCATTGAGAGATTAGAAAGATTTCAATTCTTGACCAGGTCTTATGGTAGGGGGAGAAATAGGTGTATCTGCTTCTTAAACTATCTCTGTTGTTAAGTTCAAAGGGATCTATTAGGTTAAAGTTTTCAATTAATTCTGATAAAAAAGTTGTGGCTTGAGGCGATTGAGTGTTATTTTTATTTGATCTATTCGCACTCCTATATCAGAACAACATCAATGTTGAACTATTTAACATAGAAATCCATGCATTTAATAATGCGGAGATCCTACTTGCAAAGGTAAGACTAAATACACAAAAAAACAGCTAAATATCTTAGGATCATATATCCCTCCAGGAGATAACATCAAAACCCTAGAATCTCTTCTCCACATCAGAAACCCTCCCCCATGAAACGATTATGCTAGGCGACTTCAATATTGATTGGACCTCACTTAAATCACCCTACCCCTCAAATCATATTAACCTTTATGGATTCTCACAGCTTATACAAACCCCTACTAGTGTAGAAAAAAACTCAAAAAAAGATTGAATACTAGACTGGATTCTCACCAATCGCCCGTCTTCCACCCATACTTTTGGTACACTACCCGACATTCTAAGCGACCACCTCCCAACCTTCTTCAGCAGAAACCAAACTAAACTCACTAGAACTAGCTCTCTTAAACACATCAGATGCACTAAAAACTTCAGGACTGACAACTTTAATACAGCCCTTAAACACTCTAACTGGTCCCTTCTTTTAACACTTCCTTTACATGAAGCAGTTGAGTATTTCAACACTGACTTCTTAGGCCTTCTCAACCAACTTGCTCCACCAAGACAGATCCGCATTAAAACCGTCTATGCCCCATGGCTTACCAAAAGCACTAGGCAACTTATGAAACAAAGGGACAAAGCAAGGGACACCTGGCGCAAAAACAAAACTACTCCTAATAGGCAAACATTCTTACAACTGAGAAACACTGTAAAAAAAAAATCAGACTAGACAAACAAAAATACTATAGTGAAATTTAAACTAACCATAATACCAATCCACAAAAGTTCTGGGCTGCTATAAGCAATATTCTCCAACCAGGTGAATCACAAACTCCTCATCCAAACATACCACCTCTGTAAACATAGCCACCCAATTCAATGAGTTCTTTAGCAACTCTATATTAAAGCTAAGGGCAGACCCACACTCCTCAACCCCCAATATACTATATAACCCATCAAATAACGCTAACTTCTTCACCCTTCAACTTGTACCAACTTACACAATCTATAGACACCTAACCAAACTTAAACCCACCACTTTAGCAGTAAACAAACTACCTGCCAAATTCCTAAAAATAGCCGCCAAAGCCATTTCCTACCCAGTCTCTATAATCATTAACAGATCAGTCTCAGAACAAAAGGTGCCACTTCTCTGGAAAATCTCCTACATTATACCAATTCACAAAGGGGGCAACTCCACTGACCTAACAAACTGCCACCCTATAGCTATACTTTCCCCACTGGCTAAAATAATGGAAAAATGTATTCATACCCAGGTCCTAACACATCTCTTCTCCAACAATCTTCTTGCCAAAACTTTAACATGGATTCCACCCCAAACATAGCACTACCACTGCACTCATCCATTTTGGTAACGTAGTAAATATGCAACACAACAGCAGCCAACTAGTGTCTGCAGTTTTCCTTGACTTATCAAAGGCATTTGATGCTGTCTCCCATACAAAACTAATAACATCACTCTCAGAATTAAAACTAACTACCCCCACTCTATTATGGTTTTAGGACTATCTCTCCCAACGCCAACAAGCTGTTCAGTGGAAAAACTCCTTTTCCCCCCTACTTCCTGTAAAACTAAGAGTACCTCGAGGATCAATCCTAGGACCCCTACTTTTCACTATATTTAGAAATAATCTTCACAAAGCCACCCCTCTAGCGAACCTGGTTCAATACGCTAATGACTCCACCTTAATTTGCTCTGCTCCCACCTTCCAACAACTTCAAATCAAGACCCAAGAAGGCTTTACATCCATCGAAACCTGGCTAACAAACTCCTAGCTAATACTAAATTCTAATAAGACCCAACTTATGCTCTTTCATCCTTCCAAAGCAGCAGCACCTACTCCCCCATTTTCTCTTTCTGCATTAGATAATACCCCTATCTTCCCCGTCACACAAACCAAATTACTAGGGTTCATTATTGACAATAATATGAAATTTGACAAACATATAGCTCATACAATAACCAAAATCAACAAAAAACTAGGTACTCTTTACAGATGTAAAAACTTCCTAACCAGCAACAGTAAAGTTAACCTAGCTCGTACCCATCTTCTGTCTACCTTACTGTATGCCTTTCCTGTCCTAATTAATCTAAACAAGAGCGATTTAAACAAGCTATCAGTATGCTACAATAAAATAACAAAATTTGACATAAACTCCTACTGCACCCACCACTGTCAGGTCCTAAAACAGCTTTCCTGGCTTGACCTCCCTAACACCTCAGCTCTAAACCAACGTCTTCTAGCTCACCAAATACTGTACCAACCTGACAAAACTCCAGCCTTACAAGACCTGATCATCCTCTACTCCAATAACCGAGAACTTAGATCCACTAACAAGGCACCAATCGTACTCTCCAAAAGCCATCACAACTTTGATGACTCCCTATATTCTAGCAACATTGGCAAGACTTGGAGCTCTCTACCACTACAAATCAGGCTGTAACCTAATAAAACCATTTTCAAAAAACTGCTTATTTCCCACCTAAACAACTCCTGGACATGCAACTGCCTAGCACCTGGCTGACATATTCTAAGTCCTTTCCCCTGCTCACTATCCAACCTCTTTAAAACTCCCACAGATGCACTGTATATTATGACACGTTACTTACCAACTCACTGCCGCCTACTCCCCACTGCCCCATCTATACCCACTAACTCTCCTCTAGACTAAGTTGAAAAGGTTTCGTTTAAAATGTCAATGCACCTCATATAAACTTGTCTATATTATCCTCCTTTTTTTAGTTTTTACCTTTCTTGTCTTATCTTCAGCACATCTTCAAGATTATTTCTACTAAACATACTGTATGAACAACAATCAAATGTTACTAGGTGCTATGCTTTTAATTGTATGTCCAAACCACTATCCTTATCTAAATAACTTATGCAATCATATGTTATTGTCTGCTATATTTTTTATAACTGAATGTGTAAATATCTTGTGTATAATATGTTGGCAATTGTTCTGGAGCTTTTCTCCCTGGGCCTCCGCTGAAAATGGACAGCTCTGTCCAGTCGGACCTTCACGGTAAACAAATATATATATATTTATATTTATATATATATATATATATATATATATATATATATATATATATATATATATATGTAAGGGTCCCATTCATATGAACGAACTTTCAAACTTTGACATTCATATGGCCGAGACCATATGACCAAACTTTTGAAAGTTCAAACATGTATAGTGGAGATCCCTAAACAGTGCGGAACCAGGAGATTTCCCTTTTCTGCACTGTAGTGCAATCTCGGAGTAGGAATATTTAAGTAGCACGGGGTGTGAGGGGTGCAGGGGCGCAGTTAGTGTAGTGTTTTTGTGTGTTTTACGTTGTTTAGCAGATGTTCAACATTTCAAACTGTCAATCATATGGTCTCGGCCATATGAAAGTTGGCGTTTTGATATGTCGAACATCTGAAGTAATATATATGTACAGATATTCTATATCTCTGCTTGTCTGTTTATATATATATATATATATATATATATATATATATATATATATATATATATACACACACACACATACATGCACTGTATATCTATATCTACGGGTGGCACAGTGGTGCAGCGGTAGCGTTGTCGCCTTATAGCAAGAGGTTCTCCAGTTCAGTTCTCGGCTAGGGTGCCTTCTGTGTGTAGTCTGCATGTCCTCCCTGCGTTCACGTGGGTTTCCTCCGGGTGCTCCGGTTTCCTCCCACATTACAAAGACATGCGCCTGGAGCATTTCTCCCCGGACCTCCACTTAAAATTGGCTTTGTTCCAAGTCGGACTTTCCTGGTTAACAAATGTTAAATCAATAAATAAATCTGTGTGTGTGTATATGCGTGTGTGTGTGTGTATATATATATATATATATATATATATATATATATATATATATGTATGTATGTGTGTGTATTTATTTTATTTATTTTACATTTGTTAACCGGGGGTGTCTGACTGAACCAAAACAGCCCTTTTCCAAATTACAATAGACATGTTTTTACAGTGGTATGCAGCACATCAGTAGTTACAGCGAAGAGAAGAAACAAGAAAACATTAATTTAAAAATAAAGGTAATAGATTTGTGGTGTACAGCTGAAATTTGGAACATAGTTAGAATACATACATAGTACATAGGTACAGTACATGTATTGTACATTAGCCAGTGTTTGTGAGTAAGAGTGAAAAATGTTATCAAGTACTCTAGGCTTAGTATGTGTACCTTATCCACTTTCACTAGCCTGGGAGTAGTCATTGCACTGCCAACTTTGCTTGAGATGTTGCCTAATGAGGTTTTTAAAGGAGGCTATGGAAGATGAGTTTTGTATGCTAGTGGGGAGAGAGTTCCATTTTTTAGCCACTGAACTACTATATAGTGCATCTCCAAAGCTATTGTAGCTGTTGGTGACTTCTAGTAGTAGTTTGCTTGATGATCTAAGAGGCCTTTTGGCTGAGTGATGTTGTACTTGATTTCTGAGGGCAGGACACTTATTGGGGAAGTAATAGATAGAGTGATGGAGCTGATTGTAGGTTAGGAGGTTGGGCAGTTCAAGCCAGCGGAGCTGGCTCAAAGCAGTACAGTGATGAGTTCTATATGAGCAATTTGCAGCAAAGTGGGCAATTCTTTTATAGCAGGCTTCCATTTTGCTAAGTTCAGTTTTGTTGAGATTAGTCAGAATGGGAGATGCATAGAGTAAGGTGGATAAAAGCTGGGAGTGAGCAATGGCTGATCTTGTGTTGTTGGTAAGAAACGGTTTGATATGGTAGAGTGATCCCAGTTTGGCATGTACTTTTTTAATAGTTAAGTTGAGATGACTATCAAATTTTAGGCGGGAGTCTATGGTTATTCCCAATAGCTTAGCCTGTGCCACTGGAGCGATTAGAGTAGCATTTGTGGAGTAGATAGTGAATTGACTTTTATCAGTGTTTTTGTTAGAACTGGTTATAATCATAATTTGAGTTTTCTTTGGATTAAAGATAAGTTGGGCTTTGGTAAGTTAGTTTTCAATTTTCAGTGTCAGAGAATGCTAGTTGAGTTTTTTGAAGAAGGGTGGGAATACTTTGTGCAGCACAGATTAAGGTAGTATCGTTTGCATACTGAATGATAGATGCATGCTGTGTGGAGGTATGGAGGTCATTTGGGAAGACTGTGAACAGTTGTGGTCCTAAGATAGAACCCCATGGGACTCCTGTAGTTATGGCCAGCTGAGGAGAGAGAGAATGTTCCTATTTCACAGCATGGTACCATCAGTTAAGTAGCTTTGGAACCAGGTAAGAGTGGAATTTGATAGGTGATATTGGTTTAGTTTGTTTAGCAGGATTTGGTGTGAGACTGTGTCATATGCTTTGGACATATCCAAAAAAAGAGTTGACACCTGCAGGCCTTTGTTTTTGAGATGGTTTATTGTGTCTGTGAAGCAGAGGAGGGCTGTAGTGGTACTATGGGCAGGTCTGAAACTGTGTTGAGTAGGTGACAGGATGTTGTCTAGGAGATATTTTAGCACCTGGGCATGGATGCATTTTTCTAGGATTTTGGCCAGGGAGAGAGTATAGCAATGGGTCTATAGTTATTAAGTTCAGTGGAGGTCCCACCTTTATGTATGAGTGTAACATAGGATATTTTCCAGAGTTTGGGCACATAGTTTTCAACAATTGATCTGTTTATGAGAGTGGAGATTGGGATAGCAATAGCATCTGCTGTGAGTTTAAATAAATAGCTGGGGAGTAGGTCGGCTGCTGTTGACGAGGTTTTTAGTTTTGAGAGCATTTTTTTAATTGAGGTGGTGGAAACTGTTTTGAGGGTAAAGCATGCATTAGTATTATTTGTGTTGGGTGGATAGTGAGGTTGGAACTGTCCTGTGATACTAAGGAAAGAACTGAATTCACAAAGTGCGAGCTGAATTGTGTTTCGATGAGAAATTTGATGTCAGGGGTGGTTGGTTTGGGGGTAGCCTTTTGGGTGTTTTTTAGTAGCTGGTTTACATTTTTCCAAACTTTTGGGGGGTTGTGTTGGTATTTAGTTTGTAATGTCATGTAGTAGGATTTTGTTTGTCCAACCCAATGCATTCTTTTGCACGGTTGCACATTTCTTGGTACCTAGTTAGGCTTTGTGTCTCTCTGTTTTTTTGATAGTAAAGCCAGGCAGTGTCTCTGTACTTGAGGATTTGTTAGGTTTCTTTACTGAGCCAGGGGTTTGTAGAGGTTCTAACATTGATTTTGCACCATGGAGCAACAGTGTCTAGGTGTTGTAGAAATGTTTTGTTGAAATATGCTACAGCCTGGTCAAGTGTGGGGGGGTAGGGAGGTCCAGTCACAGTGATAAAGTATTGAGGACCTCAGGAGAGAAATTTTTTTGTGTTTCTAGTGGATTTATAGTTAGTGGTTTTGCACAGGCTTGTTCTACTATGTATAAGGTTTATTATGTTGTGGTCACTTAAGGTATCTGGGAGACTGCCTGTGTAGGGATACAATGTGGGGTTGTTAGTTAGGACCCAGTCAAGGATGGATTCCCTTTGCGATTTTTTTTTATCGCATCTAGTTGGAATTTGAACTAGCTGCTGGTAGCCATGGAGATTTATTAGATTACTTGGTTGTTTTGATATACAGGTGAACCAATCTAGGTTGAAATCCCCCAGAATAAGGGTTTCTTGAGTATGTGGAAGAACACCAGGATGAGAAGTCTTCAAGGCGAACAGGTGTATTACCAGGTGGAATATAGATCACAATCATGTTGATGATCTTTTTTAGGGTGAAGTTGTGAGATAACTATGCCCCAATTATTGGGGGAGGGGTGGGAGTTTGGTATTTGACATAAAGTTAAGTTGGACTTGTACAGTAAGATGGTTCCACACCCCTTTACAAAGTGGTTTGTCTTGTCTAATGATATTGTAGCTGGTAGGGAGAACTTTTGAGTTAGTTATGTTTTTATTTAGCCAGGTTTCTGTTAAAGCAACTATGTCTGGGGAGTAGTGTGCTGTTGTGGCCTGGAGTTTAGGCATTTTATTTTTGTTACTTCTATTATTAATATTTAGCATTAAGAGATGGTTTTGCTGCTATTATTGATTTGCCCAGGGATGAAGATAGTGGGGGGGGGGGGTATTATGTTCTGATAATTGGATTGGAGAAGTTTGTGTTGGACAGGATGGATTTGGGCCTGGGTTAGGGTGGATGTCCCCACTTATGGTGAGCCTGGTGTTGAAATAGTGATACAGATGTTTGAGTTTGGTGATGAGTGTGAGAAAGTATTGCATTTTTTTGGAGAAGGAATGAGAGCATATGTGTTTAGTTTTGAATTGGTCAGTTATGTAGTTCTTAAACAGTTGTGGGCAGATATTATTATAATGTGCGGTGTCTGTATGTGAGAGTGTATAATATAGTTTTGTGCTACTAAGTTTAGGGATATTGCTAGAGTGATAACTTGTGGAGTTAAAAGAATTACGAGAAGACAGACTAGACTTAGTTGTGTGATAGTCATGGTTATAAAGTTTAAGTTGGTTCTAGGTGGAGGTGTGGATAGGAATTATAGGGTTGTAGGAATTATAGGGTTGTAGTATATGTGGATGGGTAAGTAGTGTGGGGTGATGTAATAATGCCTGGAGGGAATGTGAGTAGTTGGGAGTATTGTGTGGTGGAGCAAGTGGGTGTGGTGTAATATGATCTGACTTGAGCTGTGATTGGTGGAGGTGATGTGAGGTTGAGGTGTGGGTGTGTTGGGATTACTATAAATGTAGAGGTTTTGGGGCGGGTGGGAATCTGGGGCAGGGAGGGGGAGCGGAGAGAGCTTGTGCGTTAACGAGGGTGAACGGAGTGGGGCTGAGCCCACCAGGACAAGAGTAATGGGTGGCAAAAAGTAAGTGTTACTTTACAAATCTGAACACGTCAACAAATTCCTGAGGTCTAATGGCTTACCAGCAAGCAGAATTCAAATGCTGAAGAGCACTTTTGTCCTGGTGGGAGACTAGTAATTTAAAGATGGCTCCATGCACAACAGGAATCTAATATAGACTTGCTGTTGGGGGAGGGGATAGCACAAGGGGTGTAAACCAGGTGCAGTGCAAAGAAACCAGACAGACAAGCAGTGGAAATCTATTAGTGAAGGCCTCAGAGGGGGTGAGTAATTATTCAAACTCTACCTGTAAAGTGAAGGAGAGAAGACATCAAAGTTTATTAAGGTTGGAGGCGTGTCTTCACATTGACTTGCTTATTACTAGCCAGTTTGTGCACAGATTAGACTAGGGTGATACATTAGCATTGAAGGGGAATATATAGTGATGCAAATAAACAGGTGGGGCTCAAGTGATACAAACTAAGGCCGACAGCACTGAGAGGGCTGCCTGAGGGTTAATTTAATCACAGAGAATAGGAAGGGTCTGAATTAAGTGTATACTCTGTCTAATGGACAGTTAGGATTACTGCACTAGCTGGGGGGGGACGACACAGGGCTACAACAGTCAGTTTTAGTAGCAAGCTGAGAATTACTAAGTAACACTGCTAATGTTAAAACTTCACTATCATAACACATACAAGTAGAATGCTTGGGTGGACTCACCCTGGTCTTCAGGCTCAAAATGTATATCCTTGTTTAGTTTTGCAGTACTGATTCCTTCTTATATATATAATATGTGTTTACTTCATATGGCTGAAAACTCAAAATATTGAATTTCATTTGACTGAGACCACAATACCTAATTATACCAAAAACTCATTTGACCAAGTCTCATTATACTGAAAGCTTACAATTCTGAATTTCAAAATACTGAATTTTCAGCCTAGACGTGATGTGTTTTCCTTCACCTGCGACTTGCTTGTGATAAAAAAAAATACTGTAACTTAAAGTGCCATCTGTCAGAAAACCAATAGTAGAGTAGAAAGTACTGTTGTATTGTTTCTAAATGTGGGTAGGTCTCTCTACATTTTTATGGGAAGTATCTAAAGTAATATGGTGGACATTTTGTGCACTCCCGGCAGTAGTGGTAGTGTGTACAGTACTGTAAAGTAAGTAAAAGGTATATGCCCCTTTCCCAACTGTAGTGCAATCCTGGAGTTAGTATATATAGTTGGGGGGTGGCAGGTGCAACCACCCACATTGGGGGTTGCGGGGGGGGGGGCAAACATTGCACTTTAGTACTTGAGGTATGTTCTTTCTTTCATTTAATTTCATTCTTTAAGGCACTCATCTTCAGTCCCATTAAAGAAAGATAGGAAAACCTACAGTAATATTACAGCATGGACTTGGGAAAATTCCCAAGTCAGTTGACAGAGGAATCACTTCCTTGGTCCCAGTGGCAGCGTCTTTTTTTGAAGTGGAAAGGGCCTTGACTGGTTGAAGAAGACAGGTGCATGCACTGAGTTTGGATCCATCCTGACACCCAGTGGTTCCTGTGCCTCATTCCTTTCATTTTGAGTCTACAGGGACAGTCAGAACCCATAAGCTTCGAGACTACTCAACATGCAAGCTCCCAGTCTGATTCCAATGTGTCCCCACCAGAACACCAGAGACATGTTCCAAGAAAGCAGATGTGCAAATGGAAGCACACAGACTCCTCATCTGAGTCTGTTACTGAGGACATGGATTTGGATGAGGGAGAACAATCTCCCAGATCCCCCGGAAGATGTCACATTTGAGGACATCCTAAAATGTATGAAACAGAAGTGGGGGTGGTCCACTGAAACTCCGAATGAGTCTGTGTTCCTTGAAGCCTTTGGGTCTGGCTCATCTCCATCCTGGGTGGTCCCCACTCCTGCTGCATTGATAGACCTCTTGACACAGAGGGCTTGGAAGGACCCTGATGTTACAGAGCAAATTCCTAAGTAACCATATAGAATCCTATTAGCTCCAAAAGACAAAAAACACTGGTCGAAAGGTTCTCCAGTAGATGGTAGCTCCAAAAGACAGAAAACACTGGTCGAAAGGTTCTCCAGTAGATGGTATGTGGTAGATGCAGGCAAAGAGAAAGAACTGTCTGAAGAAAGTTCTTCTGTCTATTCCTCTAATAGATAGTTGAGGATGTTGGACAGTCTAGGGAAACGGACTTATGTCTCAACAACTTTTGCACTCAGGGTGCTGAATTACCTTGCTCATTTGAATAGTTTCCAAAGGGACTGAATCAAGGAGGCATCCAAGTCTCCTTCTGATAATTTACCATCAGATGTCCAAAAGACAGTGGGGGCCCAAATCCACTTCCAGTATTCCCATACAACTACTATGAAATACAGCAGGTGGCACAAGAAAAACTGGTACAGGCATTACCATGCATTACTATGTCTGGATGTGGCTTTGTGACTTCTCAGAAAGCTTCAAGGCTTCCTTCATTAATGCTCTTTTTGTTGGCTCCATACTCTTTGGACTCAAGGCAAAATACGTGCTTATCAGGAGTGAACAAGAGGTAAGACCCTGTCTGCTGTAGGAAATCAGTTTCTCTGCTCCACAAAGGTCCTGTTCCAGGAATCAAAAGGGATGTAAGAAAATGTGGTTCAGGAAATCACAGGTTTTCACCATGACACTCCTGGGGATACTCCCCCGAGGCAGAGGGGGAGGCAACTCAAATGAACGTTTGCAGAGGCAGACTGCAGAACCAGTGTTTACATGGTCCTGTCACTGAGAAAGCCTAACAGCTCCCCTGAGGAGTTACCCACCTGCTGCACTCCAGAGAGTGTTGGAGGCCCTAACCTTACATACACACACACCTGGCAAATCGTAACTTTCAAGGGCATAGCCAGCATGTTTTTAGGTGCGCTTTTAGTAAAGTTTTGAAGTGGGTGCATGATGGTACGGAGGTAATTGTGGGTGGGAGGGAGTTCCATAATTTGGCTATGGCGCAAGAGAATAATGCTTCTGCAACAGAGTTATTGACTTTAATGACCTGCAAGTGATTTTTGTTGCTGGATCTTAGTGGTCTGGTGGTGCGATAGGGTTGGAGTAGATTCTGGAGGGATGGGACATTTAGTGAATGGTTTACTAGTTTGTGGGCTAGTGTGAGTTGATACCATTGAAGGAGATGAAGGAGTTCAAGCCAGCTCAGTTCAGCAAGTGAGAGACAGTGGTGACTATGGTAGGATGCCCCTGTGGCGAATTTGGCAATTTTGGTGTAGCAGGTCTCTAGCTTGTTTAGATCGCATTGCCTTAGGTTGGTATATACTGGAGAGGCATAAAGTAGGGTGGAAATAAGGTGGGAATTTGTTACTGAAATCTTTGCTGCTTTGGTGAGAAATTGCTTATTTCTGTATAATGTTCCTAGTTTTTGTGGACTTTTTTATGGTCATGGATATATGAATGTCAAATTTTAGTTTGTCTCTTTCCAGTCCTAGCAATTTGTGTGTTCTGTTGGGTGTGTAGTGGTGGTGTCTTTTGCTGTGATGTTAAAGTGAGAGTTGTTTTGAGTATGTTTGGCGGGTTGGAAGATGAGTAGTTTAGTTTTGTTTGGGTTGAGTATTAATTGGGCATTGGATAACCACGTTTCAACAGAGGAAAAGGCTTCCTGTGTGACTTTTTGCAGTTTGGGTAGGGACTGGGCTGAACAGATGATGGTTGAGATATCTGCGTATTGTATGAGTGTGCCATGTTTGGTGGCAGAGGCTAGATTATTGGTGAAAGTAGAGAAGAGAAGGGGTCCAAGGATGGATCCTTGGGGAACCCCTATAGAGACAGGTAGTTGGGGAGATATGTCATTCTGCTATACAACTGATTGTTGGCGGTCAGATAGGTAACTCTGAAACCAGTTGGTGACTGATTGAGAGAAGGATAGGTTATTGAGGACGCATTTTCTAGTAGCAATGTACATTCCCTGGATGTCAAATGTTCTAGTGGACAGGTTGAGCAGTCTGTTCTATTACCTCATGAGGGATCTCTCAAGCAAACAGTAGCAAGAGAGATTTTCATCTACTGGGGACAACCTTGCTGTGACTTCTTTGCCTCCTATCTAAACAAGTGCAGCAATTACTTTTCCCTAATCTCTCCACAGGGACCGTCATTGAGAGATGCTGTAGTCTACATTTGGCTCCCAGGTCTCCTGTATGCATTCCTGCAGATACCTCTCAAAATTCAAACAGAGGTGCAAGACCAGGTTGGCCTCAGCAGATTTGGTTCTCCTTCCTTTGAAATCACTTGCTGCACCCTCCCTGGGTGCAGGATCCCATTCTGAATCTTCTGAGTCACCCATGGGTGCCTTTACTGGATCTGCAAAACCCTAAAACTTACCACATGGTGTCTCCAATTTTAAGAATAGACAGAAATGCCAAACATTAAATCAAACAAAAAATCAACAGCATTGGATATGAAAATTATGTACTTACCATAATGATAGAGCCATGTTGTCTCATTTTCATTCTGGTTAAACATCCCTCCCTCCTTCCCCCTTCCAAATTGCCATACTCCATCTTTTGGAGTTCAGACAAACCTTGACTAAGACCCTGTCTAAGAGCAGCTCTCCAACCATAGTGTACTTAATAAGTTATTTCATTCCATGATAGTTCCTTGTAGTATTGAGTTAGCTTTTCTATATACTCAGCAGACTCAGTCTGAGGTAATTCAGAGAAAAGGAGGGAGTTGTGGGTAGGGGAGGAGTCAGAATCTTTGATCCAAAGCTCTGGTAGAAGGCACAAAGATTGGATCCGATTGGATTCGACAACCCAAATGTTGAACTGGATGAAAATGAGACAACTACAGATCTATCATTATGGTAAGTACATAAATTTCATTTTCCATGGGTCACCAGCCCAAGGAAAATGTATGTCAGTCGATATTTATATATTCCCCAAGCATGTACTTATCCAGCAGATTGACCTGCTCTGCATACGTCTTTAGTTTGGGGCATGTAAAGCATATGTACAACCAATTTCCTGTCTCCAGCAATAGTCTGTAGGTATGACAAAAATCTTATTTTGGCTGTGGTGTAAAAATGTTTATGTAGGTACTGCCATCCAAAAATTCTGAATTTCCTTTCTTTCGTTGCCTTAATCTGTATATCTAAATGACTGATCCAACACCTAAGTGCCCAGCAGGGTTTCCTAGTTAGCCTTTATTTGTAATATTATTAGATGTTTAGATGTCATCATTCCCATTGCCTCAGTGGCATTTTGGGTTACCTGCTGTGGTAACCCTGTACTGGTCAGCTTTCAAAAGCTCAGACTCTCCTCCCTTTCTATTCCTGATCAACTGACCATACCCTGAGAGGAAAGCTTTCATCTGGCATGGAAAGTGAGTGTTCAGTCTTTTTCTACCATCCAAAGAAGAAAGTCCTGTAACACTTCACAATATTTGATGCTGATTTTTCTGGCTTACTGCACCGATAAGCCCCATTGGGATCCTTTTTCTGTCATTTTATTATTGGATTTATTATCTTTCTATTTGTGTGTTTATTTAGAAAGAAAATATATTTATTGTAGTATTTTATTTCTTTCAGTCTTATTGGGCTTCTGTCTTTAAAAAGCTTGAATCTGATGTTGTTAATCTTTCCATTCATCACTGATGAGGGTTTGGTTCCGAGCCCTCGGAACTGACTTGGCCTTTTTACCAAGCTCGCACCAGCCAAAAAACTCGCAAGTTAAGTCTCTACCCAGAATGCCCTTCTCCCTGTTACCTCAGATCTCGTTTGCCGCATAGCCATAAAGCCGCGTTTCAGCTGAGCTCTCAGCTAAGTGAAACTTTTTTGATATTTGTGTGAAAAATTTTGGATCTCTTCATATTTTATTAATCGATTAGTTTTTCTAGTGTCTTTTCTTCTGTCTGACCTTGGTTTTTCCTCTCTACTCGTAGTTACCGTTGGTACACTTTCAAGTACCATTGTTGGTATGGCCTTCCTCCTTTACCCTTGTGGTATTTCTTCAATACCATAGTTGGTATTGTTTAACCTATTAGTTGTCTTTTATTCAGGTGTTTCCTTTCTTTTCTCTATCATACCAGTTTATTGTTATATTTGTGACTTTTTTGAATGGAGCTGACCTTGATTATAGTTGGATTTTACAGTTGGCCTGTGGTGTTTTTTTCTCTATCACGATGTCGGATAAAAAAGGTATTTCAGGTTTTAAGTATTGTACTTCATGTAAGGGCAAGTTACCTAACAGTGATTCTCATGATGACTGTGTATGCTGTTTGGGAGTGTCCCACCTTTTGGTGCAACCTCCATGTGACATTTGCCAGAGTTTCAGTCAACACACTCTTAATGAGCACAAAAATTAATACATTCTGTAAGGGTTACTCAAGTCTCCCTTCTCAGAGGCCATTTCTGCGATGGAGGTCTTAACCCCTCCTTCTAAGGACAAAAAGTGATCCCACTCTGTTCCTTCTTCACCATCGGGTGATCAGAGCAAGCCTGGGAAATCAAAAGTCCCAAAGTTATTTTCAGAGCATAAATCAGCCTCCTTAGCTCTGTCGTTTCGGCACTGGTCCTGCCTCCGGCACCGATCATAGACCTTACTATGCCTATTTCGACTTCAGCACCTGTGGCCACTTCGGCTCAGGGCACACCTTCGACTGCGTCATTAGCTTCCATTTTGAAATCGACCATTTCAGCTCTGAGTGCCACTTCGGCACAGAGCGTTTTATCGACCTCACTGGATTTTGAGCCCTTTACTTCCGGTCTCGAAACTAGGGACTTCTGTGCCGGCAGACCTTGCACCATGGACCCGATACTCCCCCTCCTCTCTGTAGATCCATTTCTGGGCCAAGCGTATAGCCCCTTCATTGAACGTCCTGACTCCCCATCCTGAGTATCCACTAGATTCACCAGGAGCCTTTCTGAACACGACATGGTGCATCTTGTAGACCAGCTGCTGTTAGCCAGGGGGGATTCCCTCACTTTCTAAGACCCATCCACCTGCAGGACTTGGGTTGCCTTATCCACGGACTCCATCTTACACTCCTTCGACCGTCTCTGTTCCAAAGCCTTCTGCTCAGACATCTTTCTTGGAACCCATCACTTCGGCACCTACTGTGCATCTCATGCCGGCTCTGAGTTTGTCCCTTTGGTCTTCGTCTCCTGCTGAACCGGTCCTTCCTCAATCTGGGGATTGGGGGACAGGTGTGTCGGTCCAGGGTACAGAGCCACCTCTCTCCTCGGTTCCATCCTCGGTGCCGATAGCCGCATCTACACCGATCCTGCTTGAGGCTCCATCCGTAGGGGCGGTTTCATCGGAGTGGAGTGTGACCCCGGTCCCAAGGTTGTCTTTTTCGGTTCCAGGCTCCCATCCCTCTTTGGGCTGGCCTGCATTACGCACGATGGAGAGGGCTTTTACTTCTGGCAGCACTCCAATGTCGGAACCCCAGTTTTCACCCCCTGAGCTACAGCTGTCACAGACCACCCCCCCCTAGGACACTGGGCAGAGAAATCGCAGGACACCCCAGTTCATGGTACCCGCTCTTCCGAGTCCTCCTCAGAGACCCTCACGGAGGAGCCCCCTTGAAAGAAGACGTGCAAGAGGAAAGCACATGGACTCACCCGAGGACTCCTTAACGGAAGACATGGATTACAATGATGGTGAAGGGTCCCCACAGTCACCTCCTGAGACATCCTTTAAATGTTAAAGCAGAGAGGTGATTGGAATCCCTCCAACCCTTCATCTGAGGAGTCCGTGTTCCTGCAGGCTTTTCGCACTTGGCCTTCTACCTCTCGGGTGACCCCGCCTGCTGAGCTCATCGAGCTTGTCATGCAGTGCGTTTGGAAGAACCCTGGTTCCATTGAGGCGATCCTTCTGAGACCAGACAAATTTCTTTGCCCTCCCGAGGAGAACCCGCATTGGTCCAAAGGGTTACCAGTTGATGGTGTGGTGGTGGCATGGGCCATGAAAAAAGACTTGGCTGAGGAAAGTCCCGCTGTCCACCCACCCATCAGGGAGTCCCGGGTGGTGGACAGACTTGGGAAGCGTGTTTTTGCATCAGGGACCTTTGCCATATGGTCTCTGACTTATTAGGCACATTTTACGAGGCTCCAGCGGGACGTGTTCTCCGAACTCTCTGGGACGCTCGCAGGACAGTTGTCCAACGAGGTCAGGGACAAACGTGGCCTCTTAGCTCGCAACCCTGAAATCAATATCCAACTTGTCCATGAGGTTGCTGTCGCATGCAACCGAAGGGGTGGCTAGAGCAGCAAGTTTGGGTATTATGAGGCATCATGCCTGGATGGGCATTTGTGACCTCGCAAACCCCTTCAAATCTTCCTTTCTGAATGCTCCCATTGAAGCTTTGTCCCTTTTTGGCTCCAAAGTGAAGGGCACGCTAGCCAGGTGCGAGCAAGACGGAAAGACCCTGTCTGTCGTAGGCCTACGGGTTTCCAACCCTCAGAGTACCTTCTCCAGGAATCAGAGGAGTGGAAAGATGTGGCATAAGAAATCTCAGGGTCCCTTCAGTGCCGCACGTGGTGATGATACTCCCAGAGGCAGAGGGGGTAACAATTCCGGAAGATGCCCCTATAGAGGCAGAGGGGGTCCTCATAATCAGGGCTCCAGGGATTCCTTCTCTGGACAGCCTTATCAGCGCTCCTGAGGAGCAGCCCGATTGCTTACCTCTGCAAGCAGTCTGGGGTCGTTTTTCTCTACACCAAGCTGCCTGGCAATCCATCACCACCGATCATTAGGTGCAGAGCATTATCACCAGATTTTACACCATTCCCCTTTCTGGTCAGCTAAATTTCCCAAGAAAACTTCCCGATGTTCCACCTAGTCAAAAGGAAGAAGCAGCTTCAGCGATTATAAAGCTGTCTCAAAAAAGAGTCATCCAACCAGTCCCACCAGATCAGTGCAGCTCCGGATTTTACTCGAGATACTTTTTGGTGCCAAAAAGACAGGTGACTGGAGACCCATTTTGGATTTCAGCAGCTTAAAAAAGTCTGTCATCCAAACCAAATTCCGGATGGTCACAGATTCAGTCCATTCTCCCTTTTTTAAGAGAAGGCGATTGGATGTGCTCTATAGATCTCCAGGATGTGCATTACCACATCAAGATGGACAAATGCTCCAGGAGTCTGCTTCGCTTCTGGCTAGGAGCCAGTCATTATCAATTCCGTGCCCTGCCATTTGGTCTCTCTACAGCCCCCAGAGTGTTCACGAAATGCATGGTACTGGTAACAACTCACTTGATACTGAAAGGATTTCGGGTGTTTTCATATCTGGACAACTGGCTCCTTACTGCCCCCACCGAGCATCTTTTGGTAACAGCACTACATTATACTCTTTCTCTCTCTCTGGCAAAATTGTTGGGAATAACGATACATTGGGAGAAATCAAACCTTGTCCCTACACAGCAAATAGAGTTCAGTGGAGCAGTGTTCAGTACTCAGTCCTGTCTGGTATCACTCCCAATTCACAGACTCCACTGACTGAGGCTTCAACTCCAGGTGATACCCTCACAAACAACAGTTTCTGCAAAGGAAGTTCTTCAGGCCCTAGGTTCTATGGTAGCGTCAATCCCAATAGTACCTCTAGCAAAGCTACACATGTGGATTCTGCAATGGTTCCTTCTGTGTCAATGGTTCCCAAACTTTCACCCCCTCAGTTACCAGATTCGAATAACCAACTCCTGCAAACAGGACCTGCTTTGGTGGATGAGGCCAGACGTAGAACTTTGGAGTCGTCCATTTCAATCTCCTCAGCCCACAACCATTGTGACCATGGATATTTCCCTGATCGGATGGGGGGGGCCATTTCCAGGAAAAGACTGTCCAAGGCACATGGTCCACCTCAGAGGCCCATCTGCATATCAATGTTCTAGAACTGAGAGCTGTGCCGTTAGCGTTGCAGGCCTTCCATTTGTCTCTCCCTTCCAGAACAATTGCAATTCAGTCAGACAATATGTCAGTGGTCTGATATATCAACAAGCAAGGAGGAACCAAGTCATATCCCCTATGTCGAGAAGCCATGATAACTTCCATCTGCTTTCTAATAGCAATGCATATCCCCAGGAGCTCCAACATGATTGCAGACAAGCAGAGCAGATGCATCCTCATGCCTCATGAGTGGTCCCTCAACCCTGAGGTGGCATCAGGAATCTTCAGCCACTGGGGCCAGCCCTGCTGTGATCTTTTCGCCTCCTGATCAAACAGCAAGTGCAGCAGCTATTATGCCATACTTCCCCGGAAGGTGAGTCAATGAGGGATGCTCTGATCCACGATTGGCCCATGGGAAATCTTTACATTTATCCTCCCATCCCTCTGATCCCACAATTTCTAAAGAAAGCTCTTCGGTTGAGATGCAAGGTGATCCTCATAGCCCCATTCTGGCCTCAACAAGTTTGGTTCCCCTTCCTTTGGCTTCACCTAGTATACCTGCTGTGTATTCTGGACCCTCTACCAGAGCTGATTACTCACCCCCAAGGGTTGAGTAACCCAAATCTGTCCAGTCTCAGGCTGACAGCTTGTTTCTCCACTTCCACTATTAGCCAGGCAAGCTAATCTCTCCTCGCCTGTTCGAGACATCATTCTGGCCTCTCATAAACCATCCACCAGAAGACTATACCAGGATAAATGGAAAAGGTTTTCTATTTGGTCCAAGGATAACATGCTAGACCCATATTTGGCTCCAGTTACTGCAGTGATTCAATACTTGGCTAGGGTTTTGTTGATAATGGAGCCTCTGCCTCTACCGTACATCTAGCGGCAATTTCCACTTTTTACAATGGCATAGATGGCACCCCTCTTATGTCTCTATGCATTTGCAAGGCTTTCCTCAAGGGGACTTCTCATATCAGGCCTCCTGTCAGACAGCTCGTGGAACCATAGAACCTCACTCTAGTCCTTCAATCTTTGACTCAGAAACCTTTTGAACCTGCTGCAAAGTGTGACCTAAAGTTTTTGTCTTGGAAATCCTTGTTCTTGGTAGCCATCACGTCTGCCAGAAGAGTCTCAGAGCTGGAGGGATTGTGTATCAAGAGGCCCTATCTGATCTTTCAGAAAGACAGAGTATCACTTTGGATGAATCCATCCTTTCTCCCCAACATTGTTTCTGAATTCTCTATAAACCAGACCATTGAACTACCAGTGTTCTTTCCGAATTTTGCCCATAGAGTAGAGTACTGCCTTCACTATTTAGATGTAGATAGACAATTGAGATTTTATCTAGACAGGACCAAACCTATCTGCAAATCTGAACAGCTTTTCATCTCCTGTTCTGAGCCTAGAATGGGAGACGCTGTTTCCAAGGTTACTTTATCAAAATGGCTAAGGGACTGCATACGTTTCATCTGTTCCCTCAGTAATGAACCTATGCCAAAAGTTAAAGCTCACTCCACTAGATCTATGGCAACATCTGTAGCTTTCCATTCCAGGGCTTCCATGGATGACATCTGTGCAGCAGCTACTTGGGCTAAGCCTCATACCTTTATCAATCATTACAAATTGGACTTGTTCTCCAGAGGGAGAGCTGCTTTCAGCTCAGTGGTACTCGGGAATGTTCTTCCATAAGGACCGTCCATGGACCTCAAGGTAGCTTGGGATTGTGTCCCATCAGTGATGAATGGAAAGATTAACAGCATCAGATAAATAAGTTATGTCTTACAATAACGTTCCATCTGTGCTGTTCTTCTTTCATTCATCACTTCCCACCCTCCTTCCCCCTCCAAAGGCTCCTGGTGGATGCTTTGGATCTAAGTGGTGCCCAAGGGTAGTTGCGTAGAAGTGGCCTCTGCTTTACTTCCTTTTCTCTAGCAAACTTGATCTGAGGTAACAGAGAGAATGGCATTCTGGTTAGAGACTTAGGTCAAGTGTTTTTTGGCTGGCGCAAGCTTGGTAAAAAGGCCGACTCTGTTCTGAGGGCTCGGAACCAAACCCCCATCAGTGATGAATGGAAGAAGATGAACAACACAGATGGAACGTTATGATAAGACATAACTTCTTTTTTTTTTTTTTTGAGGAAACTTTCAGTAGTGTTCTCAGTAGTGCAGTGTGTATGTTTGCTTTTAGACACTGGGGGCTGCATCATGAAGTCAGAACTGTGAATTAATCACGGCTGCCTTTACTGCTGTTACTGTGCGTTATTTTCATCTTATCTTTTGACAGGAAAATATTGCCAAACTTGGATTTTTCAGCATTTGCACATTATTTACTATATGTCGGACTCTAATTTGTGTGTTTATTATCAGATCACAATTTTACCATATATGAAGTTATTTAATGTACTGTGGAGATTTTACTCTCTTTCTCTCTTTCTGACAAGAAAATGTATTATAAATTGCTATTAAATATTATTCGATAGTTTAATGTGGTTAAATTGAGTGGAGTTAATTTTTAACATTGGTTTGGCACACCGGTTGCTTTGGTGTTTGGAGTTCATGTCCAGGAAATTCTTTAATTTCTGTCAAATGTAAAAGAATTTTGAACAGATTTCAAGCTGTTTTTGTGATAATAGCGCCATTTGGCAGAGTTTATTTGTGTGTGGACATAGCTATTACTAGAAACTTTGTGTGCTTATTGTTATACATTATCCATTACTGTCAGTTTATTATCCTGGCTGATGTTCTCTCCCCCCCTGACTTGATGGCTCCTAACTCTGGTAGCACCACACTCATCAAATCCGGTTGCACCTAAAAAGAAAAATATGCCACAGCCTATAACTATGCCCGCCCACCAATCACCTACCTTTTGCCCCATCACCCTCTAGTATAGCTTTCCTGGTCACTATGGAATGGGGTTTAGACACCTTCTGGGACTGTTCCATTTCCTGGGGCAGGTATGGGAGAACCAAACTCTTTAGGTGCAGGAGTAGTCCAGGGTAAATGACCCCTTGCCAGACAATACTGTGTCCCCAGAAATTTTATTTAGTTGTGAAGTTCACACACACAAAAAAAAAAATAGAAGCTTCATCATACAGTTGATAATCAGATTATAGCTGTTTATTAGGCTAATGTGGTTTCCTTGGCTAAGAGTGCTCTACAGATAGCTAATTCTGGTAGTACCGTTGCCTTGTGTGGCTGTAGTGCTGGTTTGGCTAGAGACCAGTCTGTCGTTTCAAAGAATGATGAGGAATCTGATGAGGACAGTGGTGATTTCCTAGCTGACAGTGGGTCCAGTCACTCTGATTTTTAAGGAAGGTGAACATGAGCTTAGGTTGAAATGAGTTCTCACTTTTCTTCAGATGATTGCTTGATTTAGTGATGTTTTTGGTTGGGAGCAGTGGGGAGCTAATGTAGAGCTAGGTAAAGTATATGACTTTACAGAGGACGAGATGTCCAGTTCTGTGGGCTATTCCTCCTCTCTTAACATCCTTGGAAGATGTTCATAAGGCTGCTTCCAGGACACCATTATCTATTCCAGCAGTCCCTAAAAAGAATCAGAGAAAATATAAGGTCTCCTCAGATATGACAGGTTTCTTTTTCAAGTAAATATATCTCTTAGAATGTTAAATTATCAAGGGCATATGTAGAAATTTATTTTACAGTGTGCATACAGTTTGGATGATTTTGCTGCATCCTTACCTGCAGAACTTAAGTCTTATATGAATGAAATTATTTCTGATTTGACTCAGGTTTCAAAACATGTTTTGACAGGTGTACTTGAATGTGGAGATTGTCTCGAGTAATGCTGCTGCTTCTGTTGTATTAAGGTGGCATGCTTGGTTATGTAATCAGAACTCTGATGATTTAAAAGACCAAATTTTGAATGAACCTTTATCTTCTGAATTGGAGTTTGGGCTCCCTGTCACACAGATTCTGAAATATCATCATCAATCCCCTGTTTTTTTTCGTATTTTCTACATGGGGTTGGAGTGTCATGTTAACAGTCGCTGTTTCTCTCCATTCAATGCTACACTCCTGCCTTCTTTGACACTTCTGCCTGACTGTCACAGACCTTCTCTCACGCAATCCATCCACCTCTTTGCTGGACATCCTCACTTCCTCTTAGCTTCTTCCTGTCTGTCCTAAATCATTTTCACTAGATTGTCTTCGGCTTTTCTGCACGTGTCTGAACCACTGTAATCTGTTCTCTTTGATCTTTCCTGCAATTGGAGCTACTTTGGCTTCTGCTCTTATGTCCTCATTTCTTCGTCTGTCCCACAGTGTGCATCCTACCACCCATCTCAGGCACATCATTTCCATCACATTTAGCTTCCTCATCTGCTGTCCCTTTACCGCCGAGACTTCTGTACCATACAGTAGTACTGGTCGCGCCACTGTTTTGTACACCATATGTTTCAGCTTCTTTGGCATTCCTCTGGCATACACTACACCTGGCACTCTGTGCCTGTTGTCTGCAACCCCTCTGATTCTAGCTTTAACCTCCTCATTCAGATTTCCCTGCTCCTCAGCCACCCCTTCCAGATACCTGAAACTGTTGACCTGTTCCACTATTTTCCCTTCTATCTCAATTCTCAGCTTCTTCTGATTTCCTCAATTTGCTGCCATTACCACTACCTTACCTGTGCTCAGTTTCATCTCATGTGCCTTCAGTTTGCATTCCATTCCCCTAGTCTTTGGTGACGTTTTAGTTCAGAGTCTGTCTGTAATGCCACATCGTCTGCATACAGCAACTTTACTGATCTGTGACCGCCAACTTGTTTGCTAATGTAATCCATCACCAGTATGAACAGCAGTGGGCTGAGAGCTGAACCTTGATGCATACCCACTCCCAATAGGAACACCTCTGTGAGACTGAACACTGTTTGGACTTGAGTCACTGGGTCCTTGTACATAGCCTGCACTAATTCTACCTGGGTTTCTGGGACTTCAAAACAACACAGGACTGCCCAAATAATCTTTCTTGGAACCTTGTCATACGATTTCTCCAAGTCTAGGAATGCCCATTTGGACTCTCTCCTCATCTCTATCTTCTTCTTCTCAGCTACCTGTCTTACTGCAAACATTAGGTCACTTGTGCTGCATCATGATCTGAATTCAAACTGCTCATCTCCCATTTTGCTTTCTACTACTCTGCATATCCATTTATCATTTTCCCCTTTCCAGAACTTTTATGCAGTCTGACAGGAGTTCTGCCGAGTTGTGGATGTCCCCTTTGTTCTTGCATACTGGGACGAGGATGCTTATTCTTCAGTCATCTGGGGTACACCTTTCTCTCCACACTACCCTCAGCAGCCATTTCTCAGCTGTCTCACCCAGCATCTTTATCATATCTGCTGTGACCTCATCTGAGCCTGCTGCTTTCCCTGTCTTCATTTTCCTTAGTGCTGTTCTTACTTCTGTGGTGGGCTTCTCTTCCCTCCTAATAGGTTGTTTCTGGAGCAGTACAGCTTCTATGAGATTATCTTCATTCAGAAGCTGCTGGGAGTTCTCCTTTCATCTGCTTTTGATTTCATGTGGACTGGGGAGCAAATTGCTGCTGTCATTCCTTATGAAGGGTGTCTGACTGTTGTATCTTGTCTTTGTCTTGCAACTAATATAGTTTCTTTGTTCCACCTACTGAGTCACTTTCAAGAAGTTGGTAAGAATGCCTCTACTGCCCTGTTCTTTGCTATTGCAACTCCATTCTTCGTCTCTTTGTTAGCCAACCAGTAGTCCTTCCTAGCCTGGTCCATCTTTTCTATCTCCCCCTTTTTCTTGCACTCCTTTCTTTTGATGACTTCTGCATTCCACCACCAGCTTTCCTTATGTACCTTATTTCTATATGTCACTTGGCCACATATCTATTCTATAGTCTTCATGCATGCTGTTTTGAGGCACTGCCATTCTTCTTCAGTTCCACCTATTTCTTCTTCTTGAGTTGCTAGTGCCCTGGATAATTCCTTGAACTGTTATACTGCCCCTCTAGTCAACTTCCAGGTCTTCAGCCTGGTCTCTGTTGACCTTGGAGCCTTCTCTGACCATCTTGCAGCTGATTTTGGCAATCAACCATTTATGCTGGAGGCTGACTGTTTCACCGAGTATGACTTTACAATCATTGATTCTACCCCAGTGCCTTTTCCTTACTAGGAGGAAGTCTACTTGAGGTGCATATTGTCCACTCTGAATGTGATCTTGTGCCTGTCCCTCTTTCTGAACCATGTGTTGGCTACTCTCAAGTCATTTGCCATACAGTCAAGAATGGCCTCTCCTTTATTCCTGTTGCCCCACCCATGTGGACACAGACAGTCCTTGTATCCTGTTCTGTCTGTCCTGATATATGCATTCAAGTCACCCATCAGTAACACCAGATCATGCTGTCCTGCTTTATCTAGTAGATCCTGCAACTGCTATCTGAATGCACTCTTCTCTTCACTATCACAACCCTTCTGTGGGGCATAGACTGAGATTATGAATACTATCCTATCATTAGGTTGGAGTCTGATTGCCATGAGTCTGTAATTAATTCTGATGACATCCCTCATTGCCTTTTGAAGTCTGTCCCTCACCACAATTCCCACACGATTTCTAGCTTGTCCTTCTCCTGAGTAGTAGACTCTGGATCCCAAGCCAAGTGGTTTTGCTGCACTGCTTTTTCACAGATTCTCAGTGGGATGATAGAGGAAAATTAGGGTCTGTATTATAAGCACGAAAGACCTTTTCAGTGAATACAAAAACAGCGACACATATTGCGCAAACCGCAAAAACACCGAAAGCCCTAAACTGTGAAATTCAAAATCTCGAATCG
This sequence comes from Protopterus annectens, assembly GCF_019279795.1. Lineage (NCBI taxonomy): Eukaryota > Metazoa > Chordata > Ceratodontiformes > Protopteridae > Protopterus > Protopterus annectens. The sequence continues at coordinate 79,229,004 of NC_056739.1, read as the reverse complement.
TCATAGTTGGCCAACCCCACCGCCTGCTACATACTACCTACCCAAAGAAAATAAATAAACCACATACACACATACATACACTAAACAAAACCCTACACTAAACCTTGCATACATTACTATCTTTGCACTTACCTTAACCCGCACCCTAACCCTAAGGTCCGTAACTATCACGCACTTACCTTAAGGAGCTATACTGCAGAAGGGCCAACTATGACGATTCGAAATTTCGAATTTCACGCTTCAGGATGATCGGTGTTTTTGTGGTTCACTGAATACGTGTCAACGTTTCCGCATTCGCATAAGTGGACCTTTGCGGTTCTAATAGGGAACCGGAAAATTAATGCAAGGGGTATCTAGGATGCTTCGTGCTCCCAAATTTTCCCAAACTGTCTTCCTTCAAGGTGCAGAGCAAACAAAAATCTCAGCCAAACAAAAGTTAGGATCCAAAAGGAAATGTCAGGAGGATAATGCTTCAAAACCAAGCAAGAGGATTTCTCACAAAAAAAGGTTCACCCCCTGCAAAGGAATGACTGTGATAAGTCACAGAACATGCCTTCTTCCTTCTTTTTCTTTCCCCTGGGCTCTTTCCCAACGCTGCCGCTTAGCCACAAATAGTTTCAGGCAAATGGGTTCTGAGAATAATTTGAGAGAATGCACTTGGCAGTGGATAGAAAAAATAACTCCCCCTTTCAAGAAATCCCCTCCATACTCTCCAAACAATTCCGAGCTGTTTCCTCCAGTGCTCTATCACATGATAGAAGCAGGGATTATAGAACCAGTGCCTGTGATAGGCAAAGGATTTTACTCCAGAATAGTTTTGGTTCTAAAAAAAGGAAAACTCTTGGAGAGCCATCCTAGATTTGTCCTTTTTAAACACTTTTGTAAAAATTCTGAAATTCAAAATGTTCATCTTACAATCGGTCCTAGCATTGCTTCCAAATTGCTGTTTCATGGTAACATCAGATCTGAAGGATACTTATTTTATTTATTTTACATTTGTTAACCGGGAAAGTCAGACTGGATACAGGTCCATTTTCAGTGGATGCCCGGGGAGAAAAGCTCCAAATGTACAAAAACAAGTGTAAATACAGTGAAATTATTACAGTGAGTTATCACAAAATTGAGATTCGTTTAACGATATGTACACACAGGTACATGTTTTTCTCATATACACACAGCAAAGGTTGGAAGCAAGTAGCTGAGAAAGAAATAGTTAAAGATTTTATCTGAAAAAGGAAAACACATATATTAAGGTGGTTATCATACATGGTGTAGTGTTAACTTTAAATCTTTCCAGTAGGTGAGTGATACACCGAATTTTAAACAGAGAGTCAGAGTTTTATTCTTGTAATGAGGTTCTCATTTTTGAATTATGTTTGAGTGGGGGTTAGTCAGGGTTTGTACAGAGACAAAGCCACTGCATTTTTAGGTATTTCCTAAGGGATTTTTTGAATTGGGATAAGGAGGGGTCATTGGTGAGTTCAGCAGTAAGTAGGTTCCAGTTTTTACCGGCAAAGTTGGGGAATAGTGATTCACCAGTTGAATTGTTGGTTCAGTTTGCACTAGCAATTTTTTTGGAAGAGCAAAGGGATTTTAGGTTACTGTAGGGGGTAATAATATTTTTCAATATGGGTGTACTTGTCTGCTTGGTAGAGGATTTTGTGAACAACTACTAGTTGGTTATATTGCAGTTGATAGGGTAGTTGAAACCAGTCTAACAATTGAAGGTTAAGGCAGTGATGGGTTCTATAAGCTGATCCTGTGGCAAATCTGGCAATGTTATTGTAGCACCTAGTAAATTTATTGAGGTTTGATTTGCTTAGGTTTACGAAGATGGCTGAGGCATAAAGAAGGGTCGATAGCAGATGTGTATGGGCAATAACAGTTCTAGCAAATGGGATTAGGAATGATTTAATCCTGTATAAAGAGCCTAATTTTTTATTAACTGTTTTAATAGTTTTGTCTATGTGAGCATCAAACTTGAGGTTGTTGTCGATGAGCACTCCCAGTAGTTTAGTACTAGGTTCTGGGGAAATTATGGTACCATTGTTAGATATTATGATGAGAGGTGGTGAGGGGACCTTGCGAGTGGGGGACAAGAGTAATAGTTTGGTTTTATTTGGGTTTAATAGTAGTTGGCGACCAGTGAGCCAGTTCTCTACTTTGTTGAAAGTGATTTGGGACAAGGATTGTAAATCTGTGGGGGAGGTGGCAGAGCAGATTAGGGTTGAGTCATCTGCATACTGGATACAAGTTGCATCAGGGATGACTCTGTACAGGTCATTAATGAAAATGTTTAGAACTAAATATAGTTCCGCAGGGCCAGAGGGTGTTTACATTTCTGTTTGGGCTGTATTATGATGACAGTATTTTTAAAGACTTAGTACAGATATTTGACAGACATGGCTTTGAATTTACGAAAATGATTATTAAATATAATGAGATCAATATTAATAATCTTTTTCATGAAGTTGAACTACTTAATGTTAAGATTAAGAATGATTTCATTTTTGAACAATGGGAAAATTATTATAACAAGTCAACAGAGATCATGGAATCAGAACCCAAGGCACTGGAGTTATCAACATTACCCCAAGCAACAAAAACAGGACAGGTGGATTCAGGTATTATTGCATCTGATGGGATAGATTGTTCGCACCAAGGTTGCCATATTTATAATTATACTGGTAGACACCATTATAGAGCTTAAATTGTTCTCAAGGAAATTGAATTTATCTATTTATTTTAGTGAAAAGAAGGGATTGGAAGCATATAGGAAGATAACTTTATGAAAGAGTACTTTCAATCCACAACTTAATCCTACTTTGCAAGTTTTTGAAAGAGCAGTCACAGAGGATGTATATTCACTTTGTAGTAGTAATAGGAAGATAGATCATCACAATCTAACTATAAAGGAGAAGGAATTGTATGAGTCAATGGATGATAACGTCTGTATTATGCAGCCCGATAAAGGAGGGGGAATGGTTTTATTTAATTCTTTGGATTATTCTGGGGCCATGTTTAAGTTACTTTACGGTTCAGTTAAGTATTCTCTGGTTTCTAAAAATGAGATTAATATTGTGTATTGTGGAACAGATGCCCTGCTGGAGGAATATCTTGTTGAGCAGAGAATATCTAAGGATTTATATACAACTGTAGAGAATCCAGTAGTTCCTACATTTTTCGGAATTCCTAAAGTACATAAAAATATTACAGAACTCCCCTTTTGTCCGACTGTGGCAGCTAATGGCTCCAAAACCTGTCCATTTTCAGTATTTATTGATAGGCAGCTCAAACTGGTTTACAGACAAGTGTCCCATCTCCTGGTTGATTCTTGGGATTTTTTAGGGAGATTAGACCAGGATATTTGGCCTAAAGTTTTAATCTTCCTCACTATTGATATAAAGGATCTTTTTACGTCTATAGCCAGAGACAGAGGGATGGAATATTTTATGAATAGTTTATACAAGTACACACATTTTTCAGAGGATGAAATCAGACTGTTGAGGAGGTAATGGCCGCAGTACTGGATAGCAATTTTATTTTATTGTATTTTTTTTTAAAGGGGAATTCTTTAAACAGAAGAGAGGGATGGCTATGGGAGCTTCCTATGCCCCCTATATGTGCCAATTTGGTATCGCTGAAGTGGGAAAATCAAGTGGTATTCAGTTCTACATTCTTTTGTTGTGTAGCCCTCTACGTTCAGTTTTTGGATGATATTTTTATTTTATGGAAGGGTTCAGAAAAGAATATCCATAATTTTGTAGAATTCTTAAATAATTCATCAGAATTTTTGGTATTCACATAGAATTTTAATGGAATGGGGATTAATTATTTGGACACCTTTATATAACACACTGCCAATGGTTTTAAATATAAAATTTATAGGAAAACCACATTTAGCAATTCGTATATGGATTTTAATAGTTTTCACCCATTAAGTCATACGAAGAGCTTTGTCAATGGCCAGTACATTGATATAGCAAGAAGGACCTCCCAGAGAATAGACCTAGATAAGAAATTAGACACAGTTGCCCAAATGTTTTTGGACATAAGATACCCCCTTCATTAGTTAATAATACAGAATATATTCAATCCGAATGGGGAAAGAAATATATGCCTGTATTAAGGGTAGGTCTTGGAAAAACTGTGGCTAGAATAGACAGGGTAAAGAACAATAATAAGAACTTCAAGAGACCTATGGTTTTATAATATAGTGAACAAATAGATTTGGTAAGAAATGCATTTAAAAATAATTGGAGCATTTTTAAAACTAGTCCACATATTTTACAAATGGTGGGGAATAAGCCAATGTTCACATATAAAACCAGAAGGAATTTCAAAGGTTTTTTTGATAAAAGTAATTCTACAAATTTAAGAGGGTTTTATGGAGCCCAGCATACCGCAACATGTGGTACTTGTAACCAATACTCCTACATATATGAAAATGAATTTGTGCTTTTAAACAGTGCAAGATGTAAGGCGTTTTTTTTTTTTTTTTTTTTTTTACCAAGAGGAATTGTATTAGCAAATGGGTGATTTTCTTTAGTGCATTTGTAGTCCCACTATTCTTAATACCTTTGATTAATTGAATGATTGTTTAATTATAAAAAGAGATCTGAAGTAGTTTAGTTCATTTGGTCTTCAACCTGTGGGTTACGGATCTGACTTGGATCTGAGCCTGCAAATTTATGAGCATCTGCTCTGAGCTCCAAGCATCTCCCCTACCCGTAATACACTGCCACCTTCCTTCCCTCAGGTCTCATTTGCGATTGCATGGTGATCTCCGAGCTCCAGGTATAGTGAGTACTTTGAGAGTTCCTTCAGCAATCCCAGTCTCTCCCTGTTATTTGAACTCCCCACTGTTTCATCATCTCTTTCCATTTTAAGTTAATAGTTTTCTGCTTGTGCTATGTACAGGAGCCTTAACTGTGCTGCTCTGAAATACCAAACAAAAGATAATACAACAATTGAGAAAATGGAAGCTCTACTGTGTGGATATTGATAGTAGGATACAAGCAGTGAAAATGTTTTTAGTCTATTTAGTTTTTTTTATAGGTCAGGTATATTTTTTATCAACCACAGGAGAAGTTGTGGATAGTAATTAATAAAGAGTTGAAGGATTTTATCTGGGAAGGGAAGACTGCAATAGTCAAGTGGGATAAGATTATTCTTGCCATAGAAGAGGGTGGTTTGGGATTACCCAATTTGAAGGGGTATTTCAGAGCAGCACAGTTAAGGCTCCTGTACATAGCACAAGCAGAAAACTATTAACTTAAAATGGAAAGAGATGATGAAACAGTGGGGAGTTCAAGTAACAGGGAGAGACTGGGATTGTGGATGCAAACCCTTAAGGAGAACAGCAATAATCATACAGAATATTATATTCATAAAGTAGCAGAAGGTATTCTAAGAAGAAAGCCGATATAGAATTGGAGAAAGGTGATTCTTTCCATAAGAGTGACTGCAATTAGTGATACAGACAGTAGGCAAGAGGGGGTAGGTGTGGTATATTGGAGCAAACTGGTAAAGGAACCTAGGTATTGGGAGCAAGTAACTAGACAGATTAAGTTAATAGAATGGGAAGATGCCAAGAACTTATTTGGACTGCAGATGAGAGATTGCCTTCCATATCAAGGATTGATATCAGTGTACAGGCAAAGAGAACTAAATGGGTGGGGGGTCCTAAATGAAATACCAGCACTGGTAGAGTTCTTAGTAGAATCTAGAACACAAGTGGCTGTTAAGAAAGGAATAATTAGTAGAACATATAAAATATTGCATAACTATAAGAATCATTCAGAAGTGGTTAGAAAGAATTGGAAAGAGAGATCAGATAAGCAATTCACAAAGAAACAATAGGGGGATATATGTATGTCTCCCAAATATGCAACAAAATCTAGAATATTTAGGATCTTTGCCTGGAAGTGTTTACTTAGATATTTTTATACCCCAAGCAGGCTCCAAAGGATCAGGTGGACAGCAAACATTGGAGATGTGACGGAAAAGAAAGATGTAACTGAGAACATATTTTCTAGGAGTGTAATGAGTTGGCTGACTTTAAAGATTCCCTACAGACTGCTCGGTCAGAGATGCTGGGTGAGCAAATTGGAGTGACTAGGGAAACGAGTTGGAATTGCCTAGACATAGTAAGGCCTTGCTGAGTCTATTTATGATGGCTGCCAAAAAGGTGATAACTAGAAAATGGAAATCAAAGTCCAAACCAACTTTACTAGAAGTAAAGATAGTAACAGAGATAAAAAAAACTGGAACTGGGATGTTTAGAACAGGGTAGGACTAAATTACATATGAAAAAACGGGAAATGTGGGACCACTACATGCAGAGGAGGAATGATTTTTAAAAGAAGGGAGGCTTGAATGAGCAATGCAATGGTTGAATGACAATGACTGGATATATTAAATGTGATGTATAATGTTTGCAGCTAGAGTTGTGTTGGCACGATTTGTAAGGTATAATGTTTGCAACTGGGATTGTGCCACTATGATTTATTTTCATTTATATAAACATAAGATTGTCTGTCACACAGGATAATCTAATAAAGACATTTCTTGTAAAAACAAACAAACAACAAAAAAAAAAAAACGCTTTCTTGTTCAGAAAAGTTATTTCAAAGCTAGGAGTCCATGTTTTAATGGATTGTCATGAAACTGTATTGTACTTTTAAACTAGGGTGCTCCTTTTCCTGGCAGTTTAAAGTTTAAAATAATTGAAAACATTTTTGTCTGTGGAGAAATTGTTTATTTGACTTTTGGGAGGATGGCGAAGTGTTTTTTTTTTTACTGTGTTTTTTGTGGAAAAATGTATTTTTAAAGGCTTTTGCATTTTGCCAGCTTTTGCTGATTTTCCCTGGGAAAGAGACACCATTTTCGGCTTGACCATGGAACAAACTGTCAGCACCACATTGTGCCCTTTTTTCCAGCCACAAAAAGAAGTTGTTAAGCAAACAGTATTTGCCACCACTGCAGGCTAACTGCTTGCCTTAGCCACAGGTGGGTGTGACTCTGTTGTTGTTGCCGTCATCATACATCAGACCAGTCATCTTTTACCTGAATCCATTTGGTGTAGCACCTACAGCCACGTCCTGTGCAGCTTGTTGGTATCCCCTCATTGTGCAAGGGAGAGCCTTTCTAGTCAGTCCTGGGAGAAGGAACATGGAAGGCTTCCCTGTTTTGTCAGAATGTTGTGCCTATCCCTGGGGAAGTTGCTGCTGCCGTTAGTAACATTCTCAGCCCATTTCCCTGTAAAAAAGAAACAGACAACTAAACCTGTATCTACTCCTCCACACATTTCCTTAGGAGTAGTTTACTGGATTTGGCTCAGGGTTTGATTCAGTTTATTGATCCTTCTTCTAAAGTAGTTTCTGGTAAAAGAAATAGAGATACCTCTTCTTCCTAGAAGAGATTCAAGACTCTTGAATCTGGACAGGAAGATAAAGGGACAGATACTGAATTTTCACCTCAAATTTCTGATTCAGACTCAGAGGGGAGCTCAGTTTCTGATTCTCCTTTTTGGGGTTTCTGTTTCTCATGGGACTGTTTTCAGAATGCCTCAGTGTTTTCAGTGGGAAGACATTGAAGTTCATCAGTGCCTCAAAAAATACTGTGAGCTGTTACAGAAGAAATTTCCAGAACCTTCACCCATTCCTCCAGTCCTCTCAGGTTTGGAGGATTTGCTTGTATATTAATGTTTGCATTTTTCTTTATAGTCATCCAGCTGCCTCTAAAAAGGCAGATAAGATGTAGAAAGATCCTCAATATTTTTAAGTTTTTATACACTTTTCCCAAACCTGTCCCAGCAGCTATAGTTTTAGATCTGATGATGTAATTTTCATTAGTTCCTCAACAAATGGATTCGAATCTGACTCTGCCACATTCTGTAGATTCTATGAACCGACTCTCGAGCTACTCCCTTACCCATAATATCCCTGAACACTGCAATACCTCAGATTTCTTCAGGTTCAGGCGGGATTGCGATCCGTCAACCTCTGAAGGTTTTGTGAGTGTATTTAATCAGCTTATCTAGTTTTACTACCTTCTTAGTCTCTGTGTACTTCTTCTTCTGTGTTATAGTATCTCCCTTACTCTTATGGCAAGTTTTTGTGTGGTATCTTTTTTTACCATGGTTGGCAGTCCTTTTCCTAGCATCTTTACCTTACTTGCAGGTGTTCTATTATTACCATTGTTGGTATTTCCTCTTTCTTCTCATTCTCCTTATATTTAAAAAAAAAAAAGTACAAACTAGTTTATTTTTTGTCTATATGTGTATGTATGTATATGTGTGTGTGTGTGTGTGTGTGTGTGTGTGTGTATATATATGTATATATATATATATATATATATCTATATAGGGGATCCGTACAGATCACCGAATGCACTTTCCACCGAATGTTTATTGGTGGGGCATATTTACGCGAAAGTGCTTTTCACCAAAAAAGCACTTTTGCATAAGTAAGCCATGTTCCGGAGATCATACTACAGTGCGGGTAAGGAAAAATTCCCTTTTCCCCACTTTAGTGCGAGCTCTGAGTGAGAATATTAAAGTAGGGGGGTGTGGGGGGTGCATAAATGTAGATTTGTTTTTTTTTTCTTTTCTTTTTTTAACGCACTTTAATGAAAGCGCTTTTCGGTGAAAAGCGCTTTCGTTAAAGTGCGTTCGATAATAATGGATTCGGGCTTTTGCACTTTCGTGCAAAAGTCCTAGATCCATACATACATATATATATATATATATATATATATATATATATATATATATATATATATCTAGGACTATTGAACAAAAGTTCAATAGTCCAAATCCAAAATACCGCAACACACTTTAACAAAAGCGCTTTCACTGAAAAAACGCTTTCATTAAAGTCCATCCCAAAAAAAAACACTAAATCTTCTTATATGCAGGAGGGCAAACCCCCCTGCACCCCCCATGAGAGGCCCCCCTACTTTTATATTCTCACTCCAAGGTCGCACTACAGTGGGGAAAAGGGAATTCTCCCTTAACCGCACCGTAGTGCGACCGGCACAGCCAGCATACATAACTGAAAGTGCTGCTTCGGTTAACAGCACTTTCGGTTATGTATGTTCGGTGATTTCTACTTCGGCAGAAAGTACCGTCGAGGATCTGTACGGATCCCATATATATATATATATATATATATATATATATATATATATATATATATAGATTCACTTTATAATCTCGAAATAATAAAATAACGAATTTCAGCATTTCGAGACTATAAAGCCGAACTTCCGAAATAGCGAAACTCCATAACCACAAATCCGGAAATGTCTAATTTGCGGTTGTGGTGGTGCACTATGTGACTTGGGATGTACTGTGTGTCTGATTTATGGTTTGGTATGTGGATATGGTTGGAAATTCAGGTAAGTGAATATTTTTTTAAGGATTTTGGGTAGAGATTTGAGTGTATGTTAGTGTGTTTGGAAGTTGTAGGTGTGGATTAGGGTAGGTAGGTAAGAGTATGACTGTGTAAGTGTTGAAAGTGGCGGTGTTTGTGCATTTGTGATGTGTGTGTGCGAGGGGGACTGTAGAGTGTGTAGTGGTGAGTTTACTGTCTTTTTCTGTTTGGTGTGACCTCGGAGTTAGTATATATAAGTAGTGAGGGTGTGGGGGGCGCAGCCCCTTACATAGGTGGTGCAGGGGGGCTTTCTTAGATGGTTGGGTAGGTTTATTTATTTGTATTGTTGTTTGTGTGTGTTTTGTTTGTTTGTTGTAATGTGGGTAGGACGGTGTATGTGTTGTGTGGTGTATGGTGTGTTTACGTTCGCTGTTTTGAATTTCACTGTTTTGGGGTTTCGGTGTTTTGGTTTTTCGGCTTTATAGTCAAAAGATATTGAAATTCGATATTTCAATATTTCGGGATTATAAAGTGAATCCGTGTATATATATATATATATATATATATATATATATATATATATATATATACAAATTTAGATTTTTACTGTTTGTAATTGTCGAGTGATCCTTCTTTTTTCTTCCAGCATGGCCGACAAGCCTACTGGTTTTAAGAAGTGCATTTCCTGTCGGCATAAGATTCCCAACTCTGATGCCCGCAGGGAGAGCATTTATTGCTTAGGCCCCTCACATTTGGACACTCCTTGTTCCGTCTGTGCAGCCTTTAGCTCTAGGCCTATTACTGACAAGCGAAATAAACTTGTCTGTTACCAGCATCTTCTCCTTCTTCAGGTTTCTATGCGTCAGGAGCTCAAACGCCATCACAAAAATCTAAGGAGCCAGGGAGCACCATAAACACTCTCCTGTTCAGTCTCCAGAGAGTACTACTCGTTTGGAGCCACCCAAGAATGTTCCTAAGACCTTGGATCCTAAGCCTTTGGATCCAATACTCCTTGTGATTCCACCGTCTCGGCACTGTAGTCCATGGTTTTCTCCTGAACTAGTGTCACCAAGATTGAGCTCTTCCTTTCTATAGGATATATCCAAAAAGACTTCTAGGCCACCCTCCACATCCTTCTCCTTTAGGTCATCCCGAAGTCTATCTGAGGAGAAAGTGGCTAGGGTGATGAGAAAGTTTCTCAGAACACAGATCCAGATGGGGGTTTTGCCTTCTCTGTCTCCCATCAGATCCTTGAGCCATAAACCATCCTTTTAGCCTGTTCTTGCTCCTTCTCCAATCCAGCCTTCCATTTTGGAGCCCTTGGATCTGAGATCCCTGAGAGTCAAGGTGTCGGATCTGAAGATTCCTTTGCCTTTCACTCTGGTGATGTCCCTGAGCCAATCGGCTCCTAACCCCTCAGAGTGCAGTGGCTCTCGGAGCTGAAGTGTCAGCACTGGATCCATGGGGATGACTTTGACTCCAAAGCTTTCAAAGCCATAGCTTCCCTTCAGGGCTTTGGCACTGAACAGCTCAGCTTCGACTCCTCCTTCAGAGCAGTGGGTCAAGGAGGCCTAGAATTCTCTCCTAGAACTTCGGCTGCGAGCGGATTGTCCCTGGCTTCTCCTGGCCCTTCTGCCTTCGAAGTGTTGGAGAGGGTTTTCTCTCACCTGAGAGTAGTCTTGACTCTTCCACCGTCAGATCCATCTTTTGTCCCCCGTTGGATTTTGTGTCTGAGTTTGCTCATCCTTCCCCCACCTGGGACAGCCAGCCTGTATGAGCTGCTAGCCAGTTTTCAACTCTCCCTGCCTCCTCTGATACCTCACTAGAATTCCCCATGGAATTCCCCATTGAGGAGGTCATACAAATGGAGGCACTTAGATTCCTCATAGGAATCTCTCATGGAAGACACCTATTTTGAACAAGGGGAAGGGACCCCCAGATCTCCACCTGAGGATGTCTCATTCAGAGACATCCTAGAGATTCTTTGCCAGAAAGGTGGTTGGTCTTCCCAACCCTTTCCCAGGAAGAATTGGTGTTCCTGGAAGTCCTTTGAACTGGACCAGCTAAGGTTTGCCTTTTACAGAGGGACTTAGTAGGGTAAAGGAACTCTCTAATTCTGCCCCACAGTCCATGTCTGCAGAGAAGCAGAATTTGTTTTCCTCACGAATGGCCACCCTACAGTCTATAACAAATGTATCTCTAAGGTTATCTTGCATGTGGCTGAAGGTACCTCTTGGGTGGCTGGTTCATGCATAGCCATGAGGAGACATGCCTGGATGTGGCTGCGTGATTTTGCAACACCTTCAAGGCATCATTTATCAATGCTCCCTTTGATAGATTTTCTTTGTTTGGGCCAGCCATTAAAGAAAAGGATGGAAAGACCATGTCTGCCGTCAGAATTCAGTTTCTACCCTACAGAGACCTTTTTCTAGGAATTAATGCAGTGGGAAGAAGATGGGGTTCCAAAAATCTCAAGGTCCTGTTCAGGAATCACATGGGGAGTTTTCCCCAGAGGTAGAGAGGGAAATAACTACAATGGTAGATGTCGCCCACACGACAAAGGGGAGTCTGCAGAACCAGTGATCTCAAGATTCCTTCTCAGACAGACCCTTCTAGCGCCCCTGATAGGTTGCTCAACTGTCCCTGTCTGGAGACAGTCGGAGGCACTTATCCTTGCACCAAAAGCCTGGATAGGCATCACAAAAGACACTTGAGTGCAAAGGATCATATCCAGAGGATATTTCATTCCATTCTTACAAATTCCCGTACAAGAGAGAAAAAGGCTTCCTGATGTTCAACGCAATCAGAGGGTGCTAGCACCTCAAGAGATCTGAAAGCTGCTAGACAAAAGAGTCATCCTAGAGGTCCCCCCAGACCAAACGGTATCCGGAATTTACTCAAGATTGTTTTTAGTGCCAAAAAAAGACAGAGGACCGAAGACCTATTTTGGATCTGTGTTATCTAAATCGCTTTGTAAAGAATTCAAAATTCCAGATGGTCACGGTTCATTCCATTCTATCCATCCTACAGAAGGATAATTGGATGTACTGAAATGATCTTCAAGATGTGTACTATCATATCAAAATGGCCAGGTGTTCTCAAAGGTATCTACACTTCCGGCTGGCTGACAGCCATTATCATTTCAGAGTATTGCCCTTTGGTCTCACCGCAGACCCCAGGGTGTCCACTAAATGCACGGCAGCAGTAGCAGCTCATCTGAGACTGAAAGGATTCAGAGAGTTTCCAAACATAGACTACTGGCTCCTCACTGCACCAACCAGGCATCTGCTTCTAAAGGCTAGAGACCACCTACTTCAACTATCTCTTTTGCTGGGAATCACTATCAATAGAGAAAAAAAATCACAGCTTCAACCAGTCCAAGTCTTGGAGTTTATAGGGTCTCATTTAGACATAGTCAGTTCTCTTGGTTTTCTGCCCCAAAACAGAGTTCTCACATTGAAGACACATCAGACAGATGCATTCTCTTCATTCTCCCCTGGCAGAACTATTCCTCAAAACTCTAGGGTCATTGGCTGCGGCAATAACTTTGATTCTCATTGCTCATTTCCACATGAGGATTCTTCAGTGGGCCCTAGCAGGTCAGTGGTCCTTTTATCAATATCCCTTAAGACATCGAATAAAACTGTCTCAGGATTGCAGGAAGTTTCTTCTTTGGTGGAGTCATTCCGAAGAGATAGGTCAAGGGCGTCCATTTATCCCACCCCCAAATGTGACGTTGACTACAGACACCTCCCAGTTGGGGTTGGGGGTCATTACTTGGGATGTACTGTTCAGTGCACGTGGTCCCCACAAGCGATCAATTTGCATCAGTGTCTTAGAGATGAGAGCAGTGCTTCTGACATTGCAGGCCTTTCAGAGCTTTCTCCCTCAAGGGACTGTTGCAGTACAGACAGACAATATGTCAGTAGTCTAGTACATCAACAAACAAGGGGAAACTAGATCCTACCCACCTTGTCGAGACGCAACGAGTGTGTGACAGTAGATGATCTCATCCAACTGTTTTCTTGTAGCGACGCACATAATGGGGAAATCCAATATTATAGTGGACAAACTTAGCAGGACAATTCTCATGCCTCATGAGTGGTCTCTGAACCAATAAGTGGCGAACATGATCTTCCACAAATGGGGTCAACCGTGCTGCAACCTATTTGCATCTCCCCTCAACAACAAATCAAGCAGGTTCTTTGCCTTTATCCCACCTCAGAGACAGTCACTGATAGATGCTCTTGTCCATATTTGTCCCTCCAGTCTCCTTTATGCTTACCATCCCCTGCCTCTCATCCCCAAGCTTCTTCAGAAAGCACTTCAGTTGAAGAGCACATTAATCCTCATTGCTCCCTCTTGGCCTCATCAAGTGTGGTTCCATTTCCTTTGGTCTCACCTAGCACATCCTGCTTGGATGCTGGATCCCAGTCCAGACTTACTATCTCACCCATCAGGGAAGATTCATCCGAACATCACATGTCTCATGTTAATTGCATGGTTTCTCTAATTTAATGATGAGTAGACATTCCAGGCTTTCCTCCCCAGTTCGAAAAATCTAGTCTCATCTCATAAACTTTTAACAAGGAAAATTTACAAAAGTAAATGGAAAAGGTTTTCTCTGTGGGCTTATCAGAAAGAGAGTTGGAGCCTTTTACTGCCCCACTTCCTGCTATTCTATATTTCCTTGCCTTGGGACAAATTTTTCAGTTATTAAAGTTCAGCTAGCAGCCATCTTTAGCTATCACATTGGAGATGGTGCATCGCTTTTAGCATCATTTTAATTCTGTAAATTTTTCCTAGGGGTACCTTTTTGCTTAGACCTCCAATAAAGGACCCTGCCCAACCTTGGGCCTTACTGTGGTTCCTCAAACTTCAGTACATTTTCCCTTTGAACCATCAGCCAAAGTAGATCTTAAGTTTCTTTCCTGGAAAACTTTCTGTCTTTCTGGTGGCTATTATTTCTGCAAGATGAGTATCTGAAGTCTAAGCACTATCTTCCTAACTACTGTATTTGATTTTTCAGAAAGACAATTACCTTATGCACAAACCCTTCCTTTTTACCAAAAGTTGCCTCTGAAGCCAACATCAATCAAGTGATCAATTTGCCAATTTTCTTACCCAGATTTGAAAACAAAGAATACACCCTTTATCTTCTAGATGTACATAGACAACTTTGTTTTTACCTTCACAGGGCCAAGGAATTTAGGAAAACTGATCAATTATTTGTCTCCTTCACTAATAATAGAATGGGAAAACCAGTTTCAAAAATTACAGTGGATAAATGGATAACAGATTGTATCTTTGATGTTTATTCCTTGAGAGGCCTAACCTTTCCAAGACAGCCAACGGCGCATTCAACCAGGTAAATTTCTACATCGGCTGCATTTTGGGCTAGAGCATGCATTAATGATATTTGCATTAATGGTATTTGCGCAGCTGCCACATGGTCTAATACCCATACTTTCATCGCTCATTACAAATTGAATATCCTTAACATAAATAGAGCTGCTTTTGGCTCCATGGTTCTCAGGAACATCCTTCCATGAAGGCCACCCTAGCTTACCATAGCTGGGGACTGTGTCCCATTCGTTGAGGAACAAATGAAAATGACAACATCAGCTAAAGAAGTTATGTACTCACCATAACGTTCCATCTGTGTTGTCCATTTTCATTCTTCCTCAACTTCCTTTCCTCCTTCCCCTGTAAATGTTTTTTTAGGAGAGACCTAGTGGAATTATTGATAGGAACCACAGCACCTGATTTTTCAGCTATCTCCTTTCTGTCATAGCATTGTGATTGTATTTTCAGATAATAATACATATAATAGCAGCAATCTCAGTCTGAGGTATTGCAGTGGTCAGGGGCATTATGGGTAAGGGAGGAGCTTGAGGGTCAGAGCCAAGTGCGACGCCCATGCCCTGGCCCAGCTATCAAGGAGCCTCAGTCCTCACCACTAACACCAGTGAGGGGCGTCTCATATAGGAGGAAAGGATAACAAATACACACAGTAAAGTGCAATTTCCCTTAAGAGCACACAGAGATCACAGTCAGTCCGGGGCTGGTTGCTCCCTTGCTCTCCAGGTCCCCAATAAGACTCCCCACTGGCACAGCTATAGGGTCCAGATCTCAGCCTTGTGGGCAAGCTAAAACCTCCAGTACCCTCTCTGTCCAACCAGTGCTTCATGTCCCTGCCCAGGTAGCTGACACCCACACACCCACACACCCACACACACACACACACACACACACACACACACACACACACACACACACTTTGAGAAGAGTTTATACAACTACAGAGACACTCCTGGGGAAGGCTGGCACAGGTTCACCAGCTGTGCCCCTTTTCCCCAGACTATACGGTAGTACCAGCTGCCACCACCCACTAATATTTATCAGCTACTCAAAGGCCCTTAAAAGCGTGTCCAATTATAACTGTGCAATATTATTATCCAATTGGTAGTATAGCCCAGGGCTAAAACTATTGGAGTGGCTTTGTACAATTTTACCAAAGGCATGCAAGTACTCTAAAGAGCTTAAATTATCTCTACAAAAACAGCCACAGTTGGAAGGGTTTAAAAAATATTTAATAACAAATAGTCAGAACACAAGACCATACTTTTTACTACACCGTGCTAGTCAAGAGTTCAGAGATCATAAAGAAATACTTAAAATAATTCAGTAGTACAGGTCTGACATCACAGAAAATCACGTAGTCTATTCTTTCTAGTTTCTAGCTATTTCTAAGAAAAAACACAAGTCTGAGATAAACTTGCATATAGAACAAGACAGTGCTGGTGAGTTGGATGGTCAAGACAAAAATGCTTAATGCTCTCTGATTCTCTCTGTTTTTAAAATCACATTCCTGGGTCACATTACATCATTCTTCACACTTCCATGGGTTCCCAGGCTAACAGAAACTACATTTACATTCTTCACCTATGGGCAGAAACCAGAGCAATAACGGACATGTAAATTCTGGCCATTAATTCTGTCCTTAAAACAATAGGCAGGATGCCTCACTCTAGACTTACTGGCTCTGAGTTTTACATCAAAGGGTCACAACATGCTTTACTTGGTCAGTAGAGTGCACTGTTGTTACATTTTTTTCCAGTTTCACATGTAACACTATTTTTACCATTTAAGACAACAAGCCTGTGGTTTACACTAATATTTACAGATGACAGAATTATCTCCAAAATTCTATCTGGCTAGGCCGGCAGCCTTCACCTATCTTCACCCAATCTTCACATATCTCCCTCCTTGGAGAACTCAAGCTAGTTTTTCAAGTGACCCTTGAGAAACTCTGCTTGAGGGAGTTAGGTCTATCTGAATGTATCCTTCCCCCATTCCCTGTCTTGTGAGCCCATCTGTATTGGCATTGCTAATCCCACTGCGGTACTGCACAGACATATCATATGCTTGCAACCCCAGGCTCCATCTTAGCAACTTGGCATTTTGCTGGCTGGCTCTGTTTAACCATGTTAGGGGTTGTGATCTGTCATAACAGTGAATTTCCTTCCATACAGAGAAGGCTGACGTTTCTGCAGTGCCCACACTATGGCTAGACATTCCTTTTCTACAGCTGCATAGCATTCCTCCTGGGTTGGAGCTTACAACTGAGATAAACCACTGGGTGCTCTGCCTCCTCTGAAGAAATCTGGCTAAGTACAGCCCCCACCCCATGGGTCGAAGCATCAATCTGCACAACAAATTTGTTGCTGTAATCTGGCTAACACAGGGGGTCCTCCCAAAGCTTCTTTAAGCTTCTGGAATACCTGCTCACATGCTTGGTTCCACACTACCTTATCTGGCCTGTTCTTCCTTGTCAAGTTTGTGAAAGGAGCAGCTATGGTACTATAACTGGGGACAAACTTTCTGTAGTACCCAGCTGTCCCTAAAAATGCCCTCACCTGCTTTTTAGTAACAGGTGCAGGCCATGCCTGAATGGCTTCCACTTTGGCAGGTTCTGGCCTTATCTTACCACTCCCCACTCTATGTCCTAGGTAGGAGACCTCTGCCATACCCACCTGAAATTTGCTCAGCTTAATGGTCAACCCTGTTCTCTGTAGTCTGCCCAGCACCTCCCTGACATGTTGAAGGTGCTCTTGCCATGAATGGCTGTAGATGGCAATATCATCTAGGTAAGCAAGGGCAAACCCTCCTGCTAGGATATGATCTACCAGCCTCTGGAAAGTTGCCGGGGCATTCTTCATCCCAAACGGCATCTTTGTGAACTCATACAAGCTAAAAGGAGTCACAAAGGCTGACTTCTCTCTAGCACTGGGAATCAAGGGCACCTGCCAGTAACCCTTGGTAAGATCAATGGTTGTAGGATACTTAGCCCCATCCAGCTGCTCTAGGGCCTCATCTGTCCTACGGATGGGGTAAGCATCTGACTGTGTGACTATTTAATTTCCTGTAGTCCACACAGAACCTGGTGCTGCCATCCTTCTTTGGCACCAGCACCATTGAGGAGGCCCAGGGACTGTTGGACTCTTGAATCACCCCTAGTTCCAACATCTCATGCACCTCCTCCCTCAGAGTCTTTTTGACTCTCTCAGGCACTCTATAAGGGGCCTGCCTAATAGGCCTTTGGGGTTCTGTATCCACCTGGTGCTGCCCCAGTTGGGTGCACCCTGATTTCCCAGTAAACATGTTCCCAATTCCTGCAACACTGCTCGGATTTCTCGAACCTGGGTAGGAGATAACTGCTGGGACATGGCTACCCCTTCCACTGAAGTGTCAGCCTGAGCCTCACTGAGGAGATAAGTCACCAGATTTCCCTCAGACTCCTCCTGCAATCCACTGAAAATGCTCAGCACAAGGGCCTCCCTATCATGGTAAGGTTTCATCATGTTAACATGGTACAATTTGTGCCCCTGCCATCTGCCTAGCACTTCCATATAGTTAACATCACTTACCACCTTGCAGGGTCCCTCTCAAGCTGCTTGCAGCTTGTTGTGTCTGACAGGAATGAGAACCATCACCTACTGACCCACAGCCTACTCTCTAGCTCAAGCATTCCTGTCATACCACATCTTTTTCAGTTGTTGGGCTTCTGCCAGGTTCTCCTGGGCCAAACACATGAGTTCCCTGAGCCTTGTCCTGAGGTTTAGGATGTATACCACAACAGACTCCTTGTGAGACTTGCACTCACCTTCCCACTCATCTTGAATTAAATCAAGAGGTCCCCTCACCCTATGCCCATACAGCAACTCAAAGGGTGAAAAACCTGTGGATTCCTGGAGAACCTCTCTGTAAGCAAACAACAGATGGGGCAAATATTTGTCTCACTCCCTCTTAAACTGATCTGCAAATGCCTGTAGCATGGACTTGATTGTAGAGTTTAACCTCTCAACAAACCATTAGTCTGGGGATGGTAGGGGGTGGTCTTCATGTACTTCACCCCACAGGACCTCCACAGACAAGCCAGCAGGTCTGACATGAAATTGGCACCTCTGTCAGTCAGTATTTCTTTTGGGAAACCTACTCTGCTGAAAATATCTAACAACGCATTTGCCACCTTCTCTGCCTCAATGGAGGACAAAGCCACTGCCTCAGGGCATAATCCACTACCACTAGGATATAATTTTTCCCTGTAGAACTTAGGGTACTCAGATGATCCACAATATCCATAGCTACCCTCTGAAATGGCTCCTCAGTCACAGGCAAAGGCATCAAAGGAGTTCTCACCTTGTCTCCTGCCTTGCCTACCTTTTGGCACTGCTCACAGGTCCTGCAGTACCCTGTTACATCCCTGGAAAATCCAGGCCAATAGAAGTTCTGCATAATATGCCTCTTTGTACGTTTTAAGCCCATATGACCTGCAAAGGGAATATCATGGGCTATGGCTAGGAAGCGCCAGATGGTAGGCTCTAGGCACTACCAACTGCTGTACTCTCTCACCTTCTAGCCCTCCCTCAGGGGTCCACTCTATGTACAGTAACCCTTTGTCCCACTATACAGATTCCCCCTTTCCTTGAGAATCAGGTGCCTCCCTAGCTACCTGCTTCAGGCCTTGCAATGTAGGGTCTGAGAGCTGAGCCTGTCTCAACTCTCTCCTTGTAACCCTTCCCAGCTTCCCTTCCACAGGAAGTCTGGCATCCTGTGACAGTGGTGCCTCACACTCAGCCTGCGTACTACTACTCACCTCTACCTTTGCAGTCACTCTGTACAAGGGACCATCAGTACCCCCAAGTAGCTGTGGCTCACCTTCAGTCTCACTGCTACAGGGTAGCTCCCTCCCTGAAGTAACCACCTCACCAGTCCTGGCTGCAAGTATGCAGTCTGTCTGGGTCTCCCCAGGCTACCAGACACGCATGATTGCCTCCTAGCCTGACTGCATGTAACTGCACAAACACATGGTACTGCCTCACCCAAATCCTTCCCTATCAGGACATCTGCAGGATGGTAGTTTGGGTACCCTTGTTGTCTCAAGACAACCTACTATTGGCATTTTATCTTTCTCACTTACTGGCTCCCTCACCTTTTGTTCCCCACCTTGCCTCCATGGACATATGCCACATGGCCCCACTGGTTGCCTTCAAAACATTTAACCCTAGCTCCTGGATGTGTACCTGGACTAGTGGCTTCCCCTGCTACTGGCAGATTCTGTTGGGGCAGTCTGTGCTGCCCACCATGTGTTCCTTTAGACCCATGAGCAGTACTGGGGGTCCCTTTCTTGTGCAGGGCTGCCCTGCTTTCCAGATATAGGTCTCCCTTCTTCCCCAACTCATCTGAATTAGCACATTGCCTATCAGCTAACCAGATCCTCACGTCCTCAGGCAAAGTGCTAAGGGCTTGTTCCCTCACCAAAATGTCTG